>NC_092187.1:18233725-18533892 GCF_043641665.1 Enoplosus armatus
ACGTATGTAACTCCTGAAAATCTCAATAAATTCAATGCTTATATCCAAGACAGTTACCACGTTACATTACCATCCCATTCTGGAAAGTGGTGTACCATGTTCAAAATCACTAAAGATATGCTATACAAAAAAAATTACTCATTATGTAGAATGGCCCATTTCAAATAATGTTCAGAATAATTTCAACTACTTTGTCCTACAGTTGGGTAGCTTACAGTAATCTATAATAATACATCATAATGTATTACCTGATGTGGATTCAAACACCTTCAGATTTAAGATGAGAATCAGCACTTGAACCTCATCATCAATTTCAAATCCAGTCTACTCTTGTACATCAAGAATGTGTCACTGTCCTAATACGGGCTACAATAGTTGTGCATGTGCAGAAGTCAAACTGACTCAGCTCAGTCTGATTTCCATGTCAGGCAAAATGTTCTCAGCTGAATTATAACCTCACAAGTGAAATTAACATGTAGATCAGTTATTAGAACTGATTGCACATATTAAGCAGAGGTTTGTTACTGTTCCAAGGATTCAAAATAAATAAATAAATAAATGAATAAATAAAAACACTGAGAGAACCATTTCAATTATGGGTTTGATCACACAAGATGACTGTATAAAGCTGAGAGTTTACAGTAGGCCTACCTGTGTGAAAATGTTGGAGGATTTATCCTTTCAATCATGCCAGTGTGAGTAACACATTTTGATAAGCAGTAGTTTCAGTTAATTCATCCAACATAACAATCCAAAGTAAAGATAACACTGCATTTATTCATTGTTGCAATCACACTGCATTTTATGGCTGTACACTGAATTACAAAGGGAAAACAAGGCAGAGGAAAAGAGATGAAAGCAAAGTCGAGTTTCTGAAAATGTTTCAGTTTTTCCTCTTTCCTCGCTCTTTTTTTTCCTCTGCTGTATTTTTCCAGAGGAACATGAGATTCAGCAAACAAACTGCTGTAAGCAAACAAAGCAGACAAATTCACAGTCAGTCCTCATTGTAACATAGCGGTGATGGATGATGATGTGCCCTGAAAACACTGTAAGAAATATTCTCTGTTGTTGTAAGTGCTGTTCTTGCAAATAAGAGGGATGTTTGGAAACTATTTTTAAGTTCCTGACACTCAAAACAAGCTGCAGACTATTTATCACATCTCACTAATAGGGTTACATGTGCATCATTATGTGGAAAGTAATGACTTTGTCACACAGCAGTCAAATTAATAAAGCAAACAGTCACAGACACTTTTCTCCTCAGTCTTCAGGGGGGAGGAGCATCTTGTGACTGATGTATTTAAAGTGTGGCCAGTTTTCAGATAATTAGCTCCCCTTTTCAGTCAGAAAAATCCACTTCAGTGGATGTTAAACCCCTGGTCAATGCTTTTTTTATCATCCAAGTATTGTGTGGCATGTGTGATGATCAAAAACCATGTTAAAACATAGGTGAATCTGTGAATCTGTGAATCTGTGAATTATGCTTCTGATACCTGCACTGGAGTGCACTGCCTCTGTTAGCATGTGTTTGGATTACCCTGCATTAAACATCTGTGTCCCCTAAATGCCACTGTATGTCGCCTCTGAAGTGTCTCAATTACCACTGATGCTATCGGAGCCTAAGTGGGCCCACATGGCGTAGGTTGTGGGGCATTTGTTAAGTGGGCCTTTGTCGTCGAGTTTCAGGGTTAATGTGAAGTGTGAGCTAATCCACTGGCCACTCAATAGCTTTAACAGCGCATGAAATCTCTTTTGTTAGTAAACCCTGTGCTTCGGGCCATATCTGAAATTGATCACTGTTCCCTCTCCCTTCCTCTCGTCATGGTGCTTTGGAGGCAAGGAGTATCGACAGACATCCCTCTTGAAGGGAAACAGTAGAGGGACTGACAGAGACTGCAGGGAGGAATTAATAGAGGCAGAATAGAGTGGGAACACAACTGAGAAATTATCCTCCCTATGTATTTCCTGTCTATCTATCATCTATCTATCTATCTATGGCAGTGAAGTCAAGACGTGCAGCAGTTATCTATTTTATATGACTGTAAATTAAATTTGTGATGGCCATTTTTCACTATTTTCTGACATTTTATAGACTAAATGATTAAGTGTTTAAAGAGGTATTCCAGACATTTTGTGTTTCGCTTCCATAAAGTTGAGAAATTCACAGAGATAGATTAAAAAAGCTGAATTGGTTAAGTTCCAAAACCAGTGGACCAGCGTCTGATCTGGTAAATACCCACATATTAATTTTCTCAAATTTTCGAAAGCTCCTCCAGAGCCACAGAAGACATTATACAAAATGTATCGTACTTCTCATGACAAGTAAATTGCTTTTCATGTGTAAAATTGCTGGCATGTCAGTTTAATTGCAAAAATAATGGACACATTAACTAATAATCACAATCCTTACTTGCACCTCTTAATTGTTAAGGCTCTGTATGGTACTTGACAATGGAATAACATACTGGAAAGCCCTGAGAAAACAAGTGAGAAAAAAGATTCTGGTGATCCACTTTCTATGTCTGATAGAAATTGTTTTCTCTCCTGTTTTTATGACTTAAGAGGTGAAAAAAAGTTTTTGCCAGGATAATCTTTCTAACTTCCTTATTTTCTTTTTTTCATCTTTGAAACAGGTGGAAAAGAAAAGTCACAGATGAATTAAAAAGAAAAAAGCAACTTAGAAACATTATCCCAGAAAAACCTGTTCCACCTGTTTCACAGATGAAAACAAAAGGAACTTAATTAACTTAAAGATTGTCCTGGCAAAAACGTGTTATAAACAAAGGAGAGAAAACAATTTAGATCAGTCTTAAATTTTTTTCTCACTTGCCACTCAGACTTCCATATGGAGATTTAGGGTGAGTACTGTAGCCAGAATAGTGGATTACTACAAACAAAATGCACCCTGTGGTCGGGGCAAATACTGAGACAGATGTTAGTTTGACTGTTGCCCAGATATCATCGTTTCAGTGCTGCTGACATATGCAAGATTTGGCATGCATAATGTCCAAAATGTCCATCAGAAAACCATGAGCACTCCAACCTCCTGCTTTTACTGTAATTGCGTTATTGGAGCAACTGCCTGGATTTGGAAGGCACAACACATTTTCTGATTTTATGTGTGTGTCCAGAGTGCAGCAGGAGCATGCACACAGATGTTATGCATTCGTTTCACCCCTCGCTCGAATAAAAGTAAAATGCTTTATTCTAAAACGGAGTAAACACGGCAGCACAGATGTCAAAGTGAAGCAGAGTGAATTTTTGTATCGAGTGCTCAGTCTCTCCGTCATGACTTTCAGACTGTGGTAGGATGGATGGTGAGCTGGGAATGAACAAATGGGTGGAATTGAAAATGCTATACCTCCACTCAATTAAACTCTTCAACTGGAAAATGGTGGACTAATAGCATTAAGAAGCAAAATGACAAATGGAAAGTTGTACATTCACATTGCCCAGTGCAGCCAGACATTAATAACTGTTTGGGACATTTGCTGAGCTGAAATATTGATTTTTCTTTTTATCAACGGCATAGTGCTCCCTTCAAGTCAGAAATAAAATCACTGAAAAGTTGCGCCAAAATCTGTCCATTGTAGTCAGCATACATTAAAACCATGAAATGTTTCGTTTTGCTATAAAAACACAACTCTTTTGGCCCCATAAACTAACCATTATACCCATTAGAGTGCTGTCAGTCCATGTTTTTATTGTCCTGTTCGACAAGAGACAAACCACTAAGTGCTGTCTCGCCAGTCCTTCATGTTCAACCTGTTAGGAGCTCTGTTGTTATTATGTACATTGTTCTCCACCACTTTGAATGCCTTATTTTGTTTCCAGGTTTTATCATCATTCTCATTTGCTTGCTATTTGAGATTTTGCCGATGACCAACAGATGTTTCTAAGGCCACTGGAGTGAAACTAGCAAACGCTCATTTGATTGTTTTTGTGATTTTTTTGGCAGCAATCGGGACTTTTTATCCATTAAAAAAGGAGCGCCATGAGAAAACTTTTCTTTCCACAAGTGAAGGGAGGAATAAAAAGTCCTGGTGCCGTGGTGCGTGCTCCCTGTATGTGTGCACCCTCTCAGAAAAAAAAAAGAAAAAAAATCAGCAATCTGCGAGCTTTGAGTGACTGACAGCTGATGGCTCTACGTCAAACTTTTAAAGATCTGTCTGTCTCCCGAGCGATTCTGTGTGTATGTGTCTGTCCTCACATCTCCAATCGGCCATGTTTCTGACTATGATCAATCAGCATCAGTGTCTTTAGCTAGAGCCATGCCCCCCCACCACCCCACCAAATCGCTACACCGCTTCTTTCTACCACAGCATCTTCTGATCAGCGGCAGCCTCGGAGCTGGCTGCTATACGTGAGGGGAGCAGCTGCATGGCTCTGTGACACATGACAAGTGCTTCAGCTCTGATCCGTTTTCTGTAAAGAATCATTAGCTGCAGAAAACGCAGCTGTGTCGCACAGGTTCACAGCTCAATCGCTACAATCCATCTCCCTCCCTGGATTCTTCCCCAGAGCGGGAGGAGACTGAGACGTCTCCCTGTACTGTCTCCTCTCTTACACTTTCCATTACAGTTTATTTATTTCATTCTTTAATGAGCTGACCTTAACGAGCGCTGACAGCGTGTCTGGCGTCTGGGCCTCCTCATCACTGTCACCAAGATGACCTCCTCCCAAGTGACAAACTCATGTCTAAATGGGGATGTGAGAGGCTGCTGGGCTATGTTTAACTAGCAGGGCACCTACAGAGACGTCCTTATCTAAGAGGCTGGCTTCACATTTTCAATACCGCCTCTCAAGTGTTCTTTTTTGTTTTTCCTGGTGGTTGATTGTGGAGAGATTTGGGGTATGAGATAAAAACCATGTTGTCAAGCTGTCAGTTTCTCTGCTTGACACACACTTGGATGTTGAATAGGTGCCATAGAGGGGGGATGGGGGGGCTCTTGAGATGTTACAGACAATTGCACTGTTCCAGTTTCCTGTGTCATCTATCCTGCTGTTTATAAAGACAGTGTGACCTTCCTCTGCTTCCACTGAGAGACGTGGGACTTGATAGGCGTTAGCCCCGCCTCTTACGCAGACAACAATAATGCAGAAACTAAAAGGAAATCCTTTTCAATATTCTAAACGAACAGATGTTCTTCAAATAGATGCTGAACACTCAAGCCTCTCATATTTGGCCTCCTAAATCTCACTGTGTGGTAACAGACCAGAGGATGGTATGGCGGAGGACCAGTGATAGACTGTATCTGTCAGAGTTACCTTACAGCAGAGGAATAATGATGCCTCCTGGTAGAATTAGACTGATGAAACCATTAATTCTATAAACACAAATTGCACTGAACTTTTCAAATCCCCAACAAACTACGATGGCAAACACTAATGAACAATTAATCTCAATGAATTCATTTGTTTCTCATTAGTCAGCACTGCAGTGTTTGGGTTTTGCATGTGCATTGTGTGAGTCTCTCTCCTGAGTACTTACAGAAACTGGCCACATTTTCTCGCTCTGCTTTTATCAGCATTTCTGTTTGGTAAAATGTGAGTGCTGCTTAACTCAGGCTTTGAATGACTAACAACGTTTCTGTAATATGAATGTTTTGTTAGACTTTGCAGCCAAAGCATTTTTTATGTTTACAGCACAGATGTCATCAGAAATGCTGCACTCTGTGATCTCTATCTGGAATTCATAAAAATATGTTAATTGAACTGTGGTGCTGAAAAACAAACTTTTCACTATGGTGAGACCTAAAAATGTATGTGTGTGTGTGTGTGTGTGTGTGTGTGCATATATTAGTTTGACATTTTTCAGAAATATATTTACATATATTTCTTGCTAGCTTAGCATAAAGACTGGAAACTGGAGGAAACAGCTAGCCTGGCCCTTCCAAAATCCACCTACCTGCACCTCTAAAGCTCTAATTAACACATTATAGCTCTACCAATGTGTGAAAATGACAAGTAGGGATTTATGTACCGGACATTAATATAATCTATTGTTCTTCTCAGCATATATGCATGGTTCAGATTAAATATGTGGTGCTAAACTAATGATTCACATTTAGTCTTCTATTGATGATTTTGATTGTTGGGCCGATCATTTTGAACTGTCTGTCCAGCTTTATTTTGCATTTCTTTCTTTGCACAGTAGTGAAGGAACGAAGACACTCATTACATTTTTAAACTAACAAAAATACATTTTGAGGGGCAGCAACAGAATGGAAGCTCAAAGCATTTTACTTTTGTATATTTCAGATTTCATCCTTCTGTTTTTGCTGCTCCAACACGAAAGTACAGCACATTACAAAACTAATAAGGCGACCATCACCACCTTGCTGATGTTAACGCATCATTCTGACTCAACAGATTATTGAGAAAAAAAACTCCCACTGGCAAACAAACTACTGCTTCTACCCACGTTTGCTCTCCCTACTTTTCAATAAGTAACAACAAAGTGGTCTATCTAGCTAATCAGCTAATAAAGATGGTAAACTTGAATAAGAATTTGCCTTGGCAGTGATGCCAAAAAAGGTATACAAATGCGTATGAAAATGACAACAATAAGCCAACAAAAACAAGAGGTCCATTCAGTAGCTGTTCTGGAGCTTTCAGTCAGAGTACATGATCTTCCTCTGCAGTGGAGAGTTTCCCAGTTGTCATGAAAATGTAGATTTTCTGAGCAATTTAAGGACTTGTCAGGTATGTTAGCCTAAAGGTTCATCATTTCCATGACAACTGGGCTACTCCATCTGCTGAGGGAGATCATGTGGTATGGTCGAAAGCTCCAGAACAGCCAGTTAGTTCATCACACAAAAACTGAGTGTACCTTGTGGGGGGAATGTTCTTGTTTCGAAGGTCAAACATTAACTTTCAGTCTCAACAGACAACACTTAGATTTAAGTGGGAAACCCAATAGCCAGCATGACTTCCTCTTAGCCAAGATGCAATGCTTTTAACGCAATCATCTCTAACAAGATGAAACCATTTCAGTAATTTCTTGCATTTTAGCTGGCAGAATACAGGTGTGCCCAGTTGGCTCAGCGTAAACAGTTTGCAGCGTTTTTTCCCGGCCAACACTGGGCGTTAGCAGTGACAAGAGAGTGGACCTGCGACCTGAGAACAAGAACCATTATGAACACACTAAGGTTTTCCAATGATTTCAAAATGATTCCTTCCTGTATATATATAATTTCTCACCTTAAAAGAAGTTTTATTTTAAAAACAGAATGAAACATTTTATTCTAATTTTTCGATGGTTTTCTTTCAACAGTTCCTCTTAGTATGTTATCTTTGATGTGGAGAAAAACACAATTCCAACCACACAGAGTCATATGGCTTTTTAGCATATCCTCTTACCACTTTTATGTACAAGTACAAGTGTATCATCATTATAGTGCTGACCTGAGGTTATTACAGGAATATCCATCACATGTAGCTCTGCTGGTGTGCTGCTTGGGCGGAACAGGAGCATTGTTCTTGGACACAGTTGTAACATCAGGGAGGCCTTCTGCTCTCAGTGCTTCACCAGTTGAACGCTCTGCAATCAGCCCTACTGTTCTGAATCAGGGTGGAGGTCTGGATATCTGAATAAACCACATACACTGAAAATTAATTAGAATAAACTGCTACAGGCAAAACAGTTGATACAGTTTACTGCAACAACAGCAATTTAAGGTCGTGCTACCTGCTACAGTTCTGTTTTAGTATACACGTTACCCTTCACCACACCACACACTGGCGCACACAGATCCAGAAGTACACTAAATCCTGTGATCCCTCCGGTATTTTTCCTGGGAAACTGTATCAGATTTTGGAGTGAAATCACAAGAAATACTGGGCCGACTCCCTCTGGCTTTTCATGAGGGTCAGGTTTGCTCAGACTAGAGGTCTGAGAAATTCACATTTCATCCTCGACATCAAAACGGCACTTGATTCTTCCTGGAACAGACATGGCGAGACAACAAAATGTGTAGGAAAATCCTGTGCATCTGATGTAGTCACAAAGTGAAAATAGGTCTCATAGTGCTTACAAAAACAAACACACAGACCTACATAAATAAACACACACTCATATACACAAGTATGCAGTTAATCTTCTGTTTATAATAATAATAATAAAAAGATACCCATAAGCCTGAAACAACCAGTGCTTAAGAATAGCTTAGTTTTTGTGTGATGAACTACTGGTCCAAAAGAGAAGATGCCAGTTGCTGTGAACAGGGCCTGCTTTTATGCCGGCACTTATCAGCAAAATTCCTGTGTGGATTAGCTGTAATCCCCTGCCATAGTGGCCACAACGGTTTCATTAAATAACCCGACATGTTGTAGCAAAACTGTGTTTGTTACATAATGAAACCGCTGAGGATATGCCAGGAGGGTGCAATGAAGAATACCCAAAATGAGAGATGAACATTCAGCGTGGCTTAGCCTAATAACACACTGACTAGGCTTGTTATGGCACCAGATTATTATAGGGGGAGAAAGGGCTTTTATTCTGTATGGTATTATTAAAGATTAATTAAAATTCAAACAAAAGGAAATGCTCAAATGAAGACAAAATATAAATAAATAATCTAAAAATGGCTGGTATGCATAAGAGCATTAAAGCTTTGGCGTACCCAGCAATTTTCAAGATAATGTTGTCTGTAGTCACCAAAATCATATTCTGTGTTCAACTGTATTCAAACATTTCATGGCTGTTATCTGAAAACACGTTAATTATTATATCTGTCTTTAAACGAGCATACTGTTAGTTTTAACACAAAATACATTCTAAATGTTCTATTACAGTTTCATTTTATGCCGCAGAGTTCACCAGCCCTACCCATTTATAACAGTTCAACATTTTGGGAAATGTACTTGCTATCTACTTTCTATCAGAGAGTGAGATGAGAAGACTGATGTCAATCTCATGTTTATGCATTAAGTACGTAGTCAGGACATACTTAGCCTAGCTTAGCATAAAAACTGGAAGCAGGGGAAAACAGCTAGCATGGCTCTGTCCAAACGGCAAAGAAAAGCCTCTAATCCTGACTCATTAGCATATTCTGACTTGTTTTTTTAATCCATATCCATACAGAAATGTAAAATTAAAGTGGTGGTGGTGGGGGGAGTGACTATGCGCAGCATCCCAGTTTATTGTTGTCACAATGAGATCGCCAGATTTGCTACCATCAATTTGTGCCTGTAAAGAGACCTATACCAAAACGTGTGCTCACTGATTATATCTGGCAACACGAGCACACTGCACCGAAGTACCGACAGATGAATTATTGTTCGTGAAGAAATATAGTCACAGCATGCAACTCTGTCACTCTGTCCTGTCAGAAATCCAGTTTTCCTTTTGTTCCCTTGTCTCTTGTGTTTTCCCCTGTTTGTCTCTCTGTGTGTCTGTCTGGGCGTGGCTGGACCTTCCTGCTCTAGTGATCAGCGTATCATCCAATCAACCCTGCAGTATATCAACCCCAGCTCTCCCTCCAGTCATCGCCAGATTGTTCCATCAGCCACTGTGGTAGTATGCTCTCAGGCCAGCTCAGTTCTACTAGTTTCTTGTTGTTGCCTCTGCTCCGGTCTCTCCACTCGCTGTGATTACCGGTTTCCACCTGCCTGCTCACTCTCTGCCACCTTTCCAGCTCTGCCACTCTGTACATTCGAGCCACTGGATCAGCCTACCTGCTTGTTAGCCACCACCATTCCTGTCCAGCCACCCCGCCGCCCCGCTCACCCGCCATCATTTCTTCAATCCACCTTTTTTGAAGAATTTGGTGATTTTAACTTAGTTATTGGCAACTTCAACATTTATTTAAATAAGGCATTTGACCTTGTAAGTACTTATTGATACTTTTGGTTTCATTCAGTTTGTACATGAACCTACTCATAGCAGTGGTTACACCCTGGACTTGATTCTCTGCCGTGGGATAGAGGTGTCTGCCTTGGATGTTTCTTCTGTCTCATCTGCGGTGACGGACCACTTTCTAATTAAATTTAAAGCGACACTAGCCTGTCGTAATGTTGGCACCGATGTTTTTACTACTTCTCCCATTGCCCCTGCAACTTTAATAGCGCTTAATGAACAATGGCCTGCAGTCTTGGCTCCTTTCTCAACGGCAACAGAGCCTGTTAAAAATTGTACTAGTGACTTTAATTTTATAAAATAAAACTTAATAGTTTAATAGTTGTCAAGTTCAATCAATACTTCCATAAAGTAATGGTCAGAAAATCATGTACAAATCAAGTAACAAAGGACTGCTCAGTATGATGTACCAGTTTACTTGAGGGTGCTACTAGAGTTAATCAGGAACGACTTGTGAAAAAAGTGGTTGTTCACGGATACTGAACTAATCATTACCTAATGATTCATTAATATAGTATCTCCCAGTCTGTTCTCTAGTAACTCATTATAATCTAATAGTCCTCAATTCTGAGTTATTCAGGAACTTCTCAATACCAATTCATCAGGTTGTTTCCCCCTCGTTCCTTAGTAACTACTCACATTTTTGTGTACCGTATTGTAAAGTGTTACCCAGTAAACTTCCATGTGACCATAAGAGTATTTTACATAAAAATGGGAGGAGGAGATGTTTCTCTTGATGAAAGCAAGTTGATCACTCACTGATCAACTTGCCTGTCTCCCTAAATCCATATATCAGCCAGAGGCCAAAGCAGAACATTTTGGCATTTTCATTCCAACAAATCAAGACAGATTCAAATCAGTGTGCTGCATTTAAATGTACACCCCAACATGTTATATCAATAATTCATGCCGAGCAGAAAACAAAACAGGCTCCATTATTCATTTACAAATGTTGCATCAGAAAACCACAGTGTAAAGAAACTCACATATGGCAGCGCCACGTTTGTCTGACTGCGTCTCAGTGTCTTTCCTCTTTGATTCGGCATATTCTGTGAGCATACAGTATGTTTTTGACGACAGAGAAATAGGTAATTAAGGGTAGTGATAGTACTTTCTAGTGACACATTTATGCTGTACTTGCAAAAATGTGCTGGGCCTGTGAGCACTTGCCAAAGTGTGAAGAGGCATACTGCTATTGTCATTTTCCAGCTGCCATGTGTAGCACTTAGTGTTGCACAGTATGACACATAAAAAGTGACAGCGTAAAAATCTACCAGAAAACTCAGAAATTAACACTACTATCAACTCTACTTAGAAAAATAAAAATTAAATAATGTATATGTAAAATGGTGCCATGAGCAGGTTGCAGTTGAAAGTATTTGTAGAGAGCTCATCCTTTAATATCCTTTGATCATGAATGGAATAACAGAAGTAGACACGGACTAGCATCTCAGGAGTTGGCAAATTGCAGCAGTCAGACTGGCTTATCTTCAGACTGCTGAATGCTACAATAATGTGCAGTAAAAATTGGCCTGAAGTTGGATGTAAGGCATCAGAGCAAATGATGGTGAAGAGTGAAGACACACCGGAGAAATGAGTTTACAGCAGTTCAACCTATCTACAGTACTTTATTTTCTCTTTCCCTCCATCTCAGCACTTCATCTTCTCACATGTACTCACAGAGCCCTCAAACTAAGACAGTATACTTTGCAGTGTGTCTACAGAGCGATGTTAACCTGGATATATATCACTATAACAAGGAAACAAGAAGCATTAAGTTGGTCTCAGCTCCCACTCAGCTCTCAAGGTCCTAATAAATTGAATGAGAGTGGGAGTCTGTGGGACTAGTTGCCTCGTCACTGAGCCAACACAGCTCTCTGTCCATGCCTCTGAGTTGCTAACTAGTCCCCCAATTACTTGTTGAGAGGTTATATCCAAGGAGCGCCGGGAGACTTGCTGCATTTGAGGACTTTTAAATGAGATATAAGGGCAAACAGTGAATCTTCTGGGTCTCGATAATTGACAGATCATTCATTATAAGCACAGAACTATGCTAAGGTATTCACTTGAACTCTCAAGAACTCTCCTAAACGACAAAGCATTTGACAGCTCAGCTGCACTCGTTGCTATAGATGTAGAGGGAAATTAGAGAGACACACATATACGAACACATACACATACAACTATAATCAGGACATCCATTTTTGCTTTATTACACCCGAGATTCTAAAACAGTTTAGCCCGAGGGGCACTCTTGTAAACTGACAGAGGGCCAGGGGGCAGTTAATATAATTGTCTGTTTTGGCTGTCAACCTTTCAACATTTTACTGTAATCGCTGCTCTCAAAATGGCAGGGCATGTCAGCTCTGGGTGTGATGCTGACAAAAATCTAAGAAATCATACAGATATCATTCCTTCTACCATTGAAGCAGTGTTTGTCATGTAAGAGAAAATGACATATTACAGAACATAATATTCATGAATTAAGCAAATGAAACAGCACTAAATTCAGTTTCCTGGCCTACATGTGGAAGTAGAATAAAAATATAGACCACCAACAAAACTTGTGCATTCAGACCATGGAGAAGGTTGTTTACAACCAGTTCAACAACAAACAGCTTTCTCCTGCACAAGCTGGTAATACTCTGAAATGACAAAATATTAAGTGATCATCAGTTTTGGCACAGGACATTGCAAAACAACTACAAATAGTCAGCATTGTCTCAAGATGACGATGACACCTGGTAAGTCAGATAAACAATGATTGTATTATATTAGGTTAAAGTGAACTTAACTTGATATGACATCAAGTCTCAATGTCCTTATAGCAAAACTAAGGAGAACTTTTCAAAATCCTATTCTTGTCCCTCTCATTTTTAAGGTTTCAGGTGTATTTACTCACTAAAATCTCTCCAAACACAATCTTCAGACTGTCAAGCTGCCAAAATACAGAGGAGAGAAGAGAGACGTTGATAAACATGTTGCTATGTTCATCTAGGTCACTTTCAGGTATTACCGTACGTTCACTGTAATTAGGCTTTGCAAGGCCTGCAGGCACTACTCAGGGCTGGAAAATACTGGAAACTCCTCGGCATGTTTTTCCAGTAAACAAAATAATCTAATATAGGTTATTGTTTATAGTCAGTATTCTCCTTTAAAAATACTATTGAACATCAAACAAAGATAAGGCATTAAAGGACAGTGCTCCTCATAGTAAAGAAGCAAATACAATATTTGTCTATCATTTAGTATCAGGTCTTTATTAGCAAAATACCAATTCCATTATAATATGTTTTTTGCCTCTGATTTCATGTTTTAAATGTTTGTTGCCAATTGTTACGCCCAACCCTGAGGCAGCCCTGTGGGCCGAACAAAAACTGACCCAGTCAAACACAGAGAAACACATTTAAAAACAACCAAAGCCATGGGATTTATTAACATAAAGGCATACAAACAACCAAGACACTAAATCAAGACTACTAAATAGCATAAAGTCAAAACACAGCAGCACAAAATCCCAGGCTGAAGGGCAGTAAGACCAAGACCCATCCCATATCTCTTAATGTCTTGTACAGACATTCATGCACCCCTCAGGTTGAACTGTAACAACTTTGCTGATCCTGGCTTTCCATCTAGGACCATCATCATGTTAACCTTCAATTTGTCCAATACTTTATGACCAAATTCCTGCAAAGCCATTGACATTCCCATCAGGTGGGGGGAAGGAAAGAGGGGGAACTTTAAAGACTGGAGGAGCAAATAGGAGCCCTTTGATGGGCAGCTGATGAATGTCATAAATGTGGATAAACAAGTACCATGCTTGTAGACTTATGTTTAAAATGATCAATGTCCCGTATTACAGAATGATTTGCTGTTATACTCAATTTAACCTCCAGTATTGGAAAAATAAAAAACTTGATCACACAATACCTCTTTCGGCCCTACGGAGTCTGCCAGACTTCATGCTCCGTATAAAACTTAACATAAAGTTATCTAGAAAGCAGCAAAGATACTTTTATAGTCTAAGAAACTATGTTTCATGCAGAGCATTATCTTTGTTAAGATACGGTATCTGTTTTATCTATTTTCACTGTGACGAAATAGTTTTAAAAAATGCACCATATTCAGACATCTCTAAGGACCTCTGAATTCTTTTTGACAATACATTACATCAAGTGTCTTTTTCTTTTTGTCTCCAACTCTAGCATGCACGCAAAAAAAGTGATGTCAGAAAAAAGAACAGCAAGCACTATATCAGCCTTTCTCTGAAGGTGGCATCCGGCCACCAAGCTGCGTGTAAGACATGGATGGACAGGTGCATGCTGGGAGACTCCATAGGCCTCCATTGTGAATCATGCTGTGTGTTTTGCACCAGTGCAGGAAGTCATACTGTTTGCCCTTGATACAAACAGATCAGTGTGAGACTGCAGGGATTATTGTTTGATAAAGAGGAGAAATATTGTAAGAAATGTCTGAGACTAACTCTTGTGCCCGTCAACTTTGACACTTTTCGATTGTTTTTACAAATCTAATCTTTTGTGCATGTATACATGAACACAAAACCACTTCCAGTAAATGAATTGCTACCAAACAAATCCTGAGGTTGTGGTGGTGATATAAAATTCTCCACTCTTCATACAACAAAGCCAAAGAGTTCAAGTGATGAATGAGACAGAAATCTACTTCACACTGTGTATGCCAATAAATATTCAATGACATTAAGATTTGGCAAGTGAAGTGGTCATGGGAACTATTTGATGTCATATTGGTGTTGATAAAAAAACACACTTCGTTTCAAATCGTTTGGCAGGATGAATGATGGCAATATCATCGACAGTTGGTTGTGTAAAATGGCTTCATAATCCTTGGCTGTTATTGGACTGGTGTAATAATCTGATCTAATGACTGCTCATATCATTACAGTTTGACCATCATTTGAAACAGCCGACAACAGACAAAGTGGGTTTCGATTCTCCAAAGGTAAATCTATCCTCATTTGGGGCAGACTCATATTACTCCTTTGCTGCAGGGTTCAGGTTTTGTATTCCTCACACCCAGCTGTGTTTCTCCTGTGTTGACCTTAAATACATGTAGCTTGTGAATGGCAGCCCTGCACTTAAAGGTGCCCGGTGGAGTTAGTTATATTTGCATTTAGTGTTACTCACCGAAATGCATTGTGTGTATCCTTGAACTCTGACAAATAAATAAAGAATTTCTGATTCTCTGATTCTGATAAGCCCGCTTAGTCACCAGTTACCCTAACCTGCGTGTTTAGACTGTGGGAGGAACATGCAAACTCCTCACAGAAATCAGAATCAGGAATCAGAAATACTTTATTGATCCCAGGGGGGAAATTGTACAATACCGGTGCTCCCATTCAAGATTAGAAAGGCCCAACAGCTAGCCACTGCACCACCACGGCCGTCCTATTTTGGGGGTTTTTGTAAGTATTTTAAATCCCACATTGTTGACATCTATGTTCACTAGCTTGCAGTCTTCTTCTTCCATCTTTAATGGCATATCGCTGCGTTTCTTGGTGCTTTACAGCCTATTGATCAGTGGAATAGTGTGTCACCATTGGCAGAAATGTGTATCGTGTCACATGCAGGAGATAAACAAAACAGGGACCAACTCCTACAGTCACTGAGCTGATTCAGCAATGTCCTTTACACAGCACTGTATGTCACATACGTAAGTGACCACAAGCTACTGGTCATACCAGAGCAAGTAAGACCGTGGCACTAAAACCCCTGAATGTATTAAGTCTAGCAAGGGGAGTTTTATTGCTCATGAATTCAACATTTCATTTGTAAGAGGAAGATATGTGTTATTTCTTCTTTCAGAACTTACAAGGACTAGTTTGATATTTTGGGAAAAGATCTGTCATATCTGTCAGCCCTCTTCCTAAAGATGCAATTTGACTCTCAGCTCTCAGTCACCTTTAGCTGCACTTTGTAAATATGATTTAGGGTAAAGTGCTTTTTCATGCAGTGTTTTCTATAATGCATCCACCGCTTTGTATAAAAGGCACATGTCACACAAAGGTGTGAGGTTCTTTAGTACCAGCACTACAAATGTAATTCCACTGTTAAAAAATGAAGGCAGTGTGCAGTTTAAAATGTTTCATTCAAATACTAAAAACTATACTAAAAATACTTAAAGGAGCACGATAAAACAAATATTAAGAAGGGATTGCAATCCTCAATTAAAACGTTTAACAGTCCAATGTTCAGGGGGGCTCAAAAGTCCAACCACTTATATCTCTAGGAGGGGGGGCATGCAAGGGGGCTCCTGCGTTCGCGGCTCCGGCCCTGCAGCTCCGCACCGGATCCCTCTCGCAAGCGGCGCCGGCGGCTGTGGGAAACAGGACAAGAGCGGCGCTCAGGAGGAGGCACACAAACAATGGCAGTCATACACACAATGGTGAGACTTGGTTCACTTTCCTTTACTTATCGTTTCATACGCGTTGAACCAAGTCTTTTCCCGGGTCCCTGGCTCGTCCTCGCCGTCCTGCCTCTTGTCCTGGGCTCTCGCTCTCTCTGTTCGCCCATGTACCGTCCCGAAAGGTCCAAAACCGTTGTGTGTCCCCCCCCCCCCCCCGTGCCAGGCTTCCTCTCCTGTTCTCTCTGTCGCGCACCTGTTTTTAATCAGTCTGAGCACCCAGTCCTCTCTGCTCGTTTTGCACTTGGGTGTGTCCCTCATCAGTCTCAGGTGTGTCTCATTCACCTTGATCCTCAGTCCATAATTAAAACCAGTAAGACCAATATACAACAATCCATGCAATAAAATCAAACATGCAATCAAAACCAAAGTAAAACCAATTAAAACACGTCAACTATTAAAACAGGATCAAGTGATTAAAAACACATCTAGGTCCAACTGTGACACACACACTGAAGCACCCACACAAATACACGTGTTCGCCAGTTTGAGTTTGAGTTAGCTGCCCGCTTCCTGTCCAAATGACAGCACAAACACCCCCAGTGAAAACAGTTATATTGGACTCCAACCCTAAAGTCTCTCGGGTGTTTCATTTTGCAAACAGGGAAACTTTACTCATGACTCTGCAGATTTTCACCAGACTTTAGGCAACTATAGCTCCCGGCATCTTGAAATCAATCACCACAACCATGGCAGCAGATCTCCAAAAGTTGTGTGAGGCATGCTCCTCACTTGAGTTTGGGCTTTCCTTTGCGCTATGTGACTAGCCTCCCTTACCGTCTGCTGCTCTGTGTCTTGCCATTAACTCAGGCTGATCCTCGTGCTCTGTGGCCTACAGAGTGTAAGTATGAAAATCAAACTTATCTTTCTGCCTTGCCAACTGCACTCACTGCCTCAAAACCTGGAACACACTCCTTCCGAGTTCCCCAGTCTGTTAGTATGACAATAGTCACATCTCTCAGCGCAAGAAACCAGCAGCCATTAACAAAACCATGGTTTCATGAGACCTTCAGTTCACTGACTCAGGTTTCAGAAACATCAAGCTCAGCCCCAAAGTCTCAAAATATCAACCCTAAAGCCCCAAACTCATCACATTTAGGCAATCAGGGGTTTTACTCTACACATATTGGCCAAGATGTCAGCATGTCAACGGCTGGGCCCTTGGCTCTTTGAAAACCTGCACATTGATCCCAAAAATGAGAGCACACTAGCACTGACATGGATCCCTGTGCAGCTACCTTTAATTAGCATTCATACTGCTAATTGTTACCATATTGACGTCCCTTTTTCCCCAAATATACATGACATGATGTGGCCTCCAGTGTAAACTAAACTCACCTTTTCAATTTTCCAAATCAGAGAACAGCAATTCTCTACAGGTATTTATTGGAGGGAGCATGATCACCTCCGGGTTTTTTTCCCACCAAATGGAACAAGAATGTTGGGCTGTAAGATCTGTATGCAAATCAAGTCAATATTAATTTTGGCTCAGAATTTAGTTTCCACAAAATGACTCCCTTGGCATATCTAAAGTGAACATTTGTTACAGAGTATACATGCTTTGTTAGTGTAAGTTGCAGGATCCATCTGGCAGTGCTGAAAGAATTAGTCACAGACACAAGAATTAGGGTGGAGAGGATGAAGGCAACCTGAAGGGCTCTTTAAAGGAAAAGTGCAACATTTGGGGAAATGCTCTTACGCTTTTCTTAAATCTTAGAAAATTTATAACTTATTACTCAAATCTGTGCAGTAAATATTAAGCTACAGCCAGGAGTCGGTTAGCTTAGCTTAGCATAAAGACTGGAAACAGGGACAGCTGGCTCTGTTCAAATGTAGAAAATATATACAAAACCAAAGTTTGAAAATTCTGTTTTTACCGGGGCAAGAACCAGACTATTTGGCCGTTTTTTGCACAGATTAAACAAATGAGACGCAACACGTTCATTTGTTAACTTTAGAGGTCCTGGTAGGAGGATTTAGGTTCTTTTTGATAGAGCCAGGCTAGCTGCTTCCCGTTTTTATGCAGTGGTATTGATCTTCTCATATAACTCTTGGAAAGTAAAATAAATAGGCATATTTCTTCTATTCCTTTAACTGACCTCAGCAATGCCTGCCGAAGCCTCAAGTTAGCCAGATGACAAAATGTACATTATATAAGCAACAAGCAAACACTGAACTCGACTGGCTGCAAATAAGTCTTTGCATGTGCATTATACATTAGTGTGCACAGCGTTTTGCCATGGGGTATTTATAACAGTCTTCTTATCCGGTTGTGGCAACTTTTACTCTTGGATGAGACCTACGCCCTGTGGAAAAGGGAATTGATTTACTAGATGATTTATGACAGAATCGGAGGAACACTGCAGACTTTGTATTATGTCAGGATGTTGTAAATGAAATATAATAAAGGAGCAAATGTAAAAATCTGTGGGGGCATGTGTGCTGTGCTGTAATGAGAGCCATATCCTATAAACCTTTTTGTCCTCAAGTGTCTCCTTATTCACAACTGCACACTTAAATAACAACTCACTGCTTTTCCTCGCAGTTGGGTTTTAAATTTAAAACTAAATGGGGGAAGGAGCCAATGGGCAGATGAGATGACAGAAACTAGAGACACTTAACTCCTTGGCATAGACATCACTTACAATCTGCCAGATATCAGTAATTAATTACCATGAGCAAGTGGCATGATTTTATCAGCCATGAAAAAAACGGAATTAGGAGGGGTTTATCAGCTTCTATTAATGCATTGTCAGGAGCCTCTAATGGGCTGATGAATATATTATATTTGGATGAATAGTTGTAGGGGGTGCGTTCACTGGCTACTGGACAGCTGAACAGCAAAAAACAAGTGTTAAACTAAAACGTTCAAGCTGGACAAAATCATTCAGAGCCTGGCAAACAAAAGCAAATCTGCTGTCTTTTGCAAAAGCAAGTACTGTTGGATGGATTCTTTGAAAAAATGCAAAAAAGTAGTCCATAAAAAGCATGAATGTTATTACGTTTATAATTATTTCTTACTCTTGAAACATTAGTGATGACCTTAACGCTGCTCCTTGTTTTTTTGGAATTCCATTAGGTAATTAACATCAATTTTGAGGCACTGTTTGGGAAAAGGTACTAATTTATATCCAAATGTCTCTCTAATGGTGCTTTTATTTCTTGTGTTTGGTATCCTGAGAGTTTGTAAACAAATATATTCTTAGAATAAATCACAGAGAGGGAGCATAATAAACCACCAGGAGATTCAGGCTGAATATTTAATATTGATAATTACCATTGTAAAACAAAACGGCAAATTAGAAAAATGCTAAATTAGGCTTTTGGGTCAGTGATGCTAAAGCTAAAATCCACTAACCTACTCTAGATTAAATGCATAAAGTTGAGGCTGTTTTTCACAAAAAGCTACATGTATAGGTCTTGGCTGCTCTAAAATGCATTCTAATCGTATTTACCTGTACAGTGCAGTTGGCGACATGACGTGTTTTTGCCTTTACGAGTTTACAGGGTAAACTATACCATACTCAACCAAAGTAGACATATGTACACTGGATGTTTCCCTTTAGTGATGTCAGAAATAGAAAATGCTTTGGGGCTGAACTTGATTTGTTTATCGATTTCAGTTTATTCTTCTGAGTGCAAAAAGCCTTCAACCTCCTATCTGTTGTCAGAGTGATATGTTTACAAAGCGTCTGGATGGCTTGTATCTCCAATGAGTGTGTGAAAATAGGAAATACAAATAGGCCACTCGGTGTATCTTCAGAGTGAATCCTTTAGCTCAAATCAAGATGGGACGCATATGGTGTGTTTGCATAGTTACTACCTTTGAGGTTTCGCTTGATAATAGTCATCCGTTTTCGTCTATCGCAGACCACTGGAGTGGAGAAGCTCCCTCATACTGACACATCTGCTGCAGTTATCATTCAGGCAGATGCATGAAAAACAGAATGATTTAGAGGGAAATGAGAAATATTCTGACGGATTCATTTTATTGTGTTTGCCGTGGACGGTCAGCGATCTGTGACAAAAGCCTGTAAATATATGAACCATTCTGGTTTTGAGTTAGATGTATTCTCTGACAGAGCAACTTTCATCTAAATGTCAATGTCGAGAGACCCTGACAGGGCCAAGTACTCAGGCAGATTCATCATTCTGAAAAGTTTTCCAGCATTTTCTCTTGTATCTTGAGATTATTTCAACCTCAGATGTGTCATTACTGTCATTTCAAGTCTGTATGAGAGTGTACTTTCGCCAATATGGTGTCATCTTTCCAAGTACTGCATACTGGATGTACAGTAAGTGGATTCACCACCACTAGTACAATCTCCTCTTTTTCTATATACACAAAAGTGCCTTCACAGCACTTAGTGTGACTGCAGAACATGATCTCACTTTCCCTATAGTGGGTCACCTTGCAGGTGCAGCTGAGGTATTAAGAGATTAGGGGCAGCAGCTCACCCTGTGGATGGTCCTGGTCTGCGGTGTGCAGCCGCATGCCCGGACCTTAATTGGCTCTGGTGGCAGTGAGTGCCCTGCCGCTACTGAGCCGAGTGCTGGTCAGGGGTCAGCCCAAAACAGCCCCGTCCTGTCATCCTCCCTGTCAGCCTGAAGGTCAGCACTGTAGACCAGCATGGCAGGAAGAGCGGGTTTCAGCCACTTACCACGGTGCTTGGACAGGTGTACCACAGCGACCTGTGGATGAGGCAGAAGGTTTCGAGGTGGAGGAGGAAAGAAGTAGAGAGGAAGTGGAAAAGTTGGGATCAGGGTTCATTGCGCCATGCTGGTTCAAACCTCCCTTCCTCCATCCATGCTGTACGAAAGTTTTAGACTCGTGTCTGAGGTGACCGATGTGTTTTTAGGTTAGTAGTGCGGAGTTGTCACTGCCAGCTTTATGGATCAGAGAGTTGAGAGGGAGAGTTGGCTATGACTTGAGCTGCAGCGTAGTGATGGATGTTGACAGGAATGAGAACCAGGAGACTTAACAATTAAAACACCAGGGAAAAAAGATGTGACTTTAAATCCACGATAGAGCTTGTGCCTGGGGCTAGGACAGAAGAAGGAGAAGGGGAAAACGAGGAAAACACTGGCAGATTTCAGATGATTCACAGTCCTGTGTGCAAGAGACCACAGTGTGATAAGAGAGAAACAGAAAGACAGAGAGGGAGAGAGAGAGAGAGAGAGAGCTTTGGGGAGAAAGAAGCTTTCCCAAAAGGGCTACTCTTTACAAAATGTTGCTGAATAAAATTGCGCATCTAATAAGGAAAAGTAATTAAATTTTCCTCCCAGACATCTTGTGTCACAGACAGAACTTATCCGGCTGTTCTCTACGGCAGACAAAGATAGGCAGTGAAGCTAGAGGGGTTTTGCCTGAATAAGATATAGGTTTTATTCTGTTAAAATGAGGCCTTTTCAAGCTGTGCTGATTAAAATGTTGTATCAAATGCTGCGCTGGCATTCCCTGCGTCTTTTACAGGAACCTTGATTTGGAAGCAAGGACAAACATAGCTATTACAAATTAGCTTTTTTTCCTTCTATGTCATACCTTTGCTTTTAACTTTCTTGGCATCGCTGAATATGCAATTGGTCTTTCCATTTCCCTTTTGAATTGTTCCAAAGTTACAAATATAAGTGCTTGTCAAATTTGCATAGTTAATCCCAAAGAAATAATATGTTTTCTTTCATGCAGGACTCAATTATAGAAACCAGCATGGAACATCACATCAACAATTTTATTGGATTTGTTTGAAACAATTTGTCAACTAGAATGAATTACAAAAAGTGTTCAGACAGTGGAGAGACATTTCATAATTAATTGTTTGTATTTGTGTTTTTCAGTCAAAATATGAATGAAGCGAACAACTCTAACAAAGGCAAAGAGCACAGTGGACAAGCACTATGGGATAAACACAGGTAAACACTTCTCTTTCCATACTCAGTTTGAGGAGTCACTTTCTCCCAGTTTAACTTTCATCTATATCATATCAATAATTTAAGCTTATCAGTGTTATAGTTTTGAATCAGGGCCGTCAGCATTTGGATCTGAAAAATAAAATGCTGTTATTTCAGTGTGTCAGATACATATTTAATGAACATTTAGGTAAATAAGTATCGGACCGGCCTTGATCTGGACATGTAATAAAAACCAGAAGAGACAAATGCACGCACATGTATCAGGGTTCCAGCTTTTAATTTCTTGTCTCCCACTACTTCTACTGAGCTCTCATCATTCATAAGTGGCTCCTCGTATATAGGAAAAGTTAATATATGCCACATACCACAGAGATAAGCCAATTCTTACACCCACACCAGGCAAAACGTTGGATGAGTTATTTTCTCTGCCTTGCACACGCATGCGTATGCACACGCAGATATACACCCACTTGTAATTAAGCTGAGACCCCACATTATTCTGTTCCTGTATCTGACACTTGTATTGAGTGATAACGATTTAGAAACTTTGATACTTTTTTTGTTTCTGAATATTAAGCAGATTTGCAGAGATATAAATGGTCCCAGTCCTAAAAAGTTAGAGAATCTTTACAAAACTTCACCTTTATCCTTTTATCATAAAATCTCAGCCAAAAGCGCTTCACTTCATGATGCACATCTCCTCAGCCACTCAACTTGTGGAATAATGACACAGTTCTCCCGACTCTCTCTCCCTCTCGCAGAGCTTATTAGAAGCAACACACATAAGAGAAGTTTCAAAGTTTTGATAACGCTGTCGAGGACGTACACGTCTATCACAGCACCCATCAACAGTTAAGGTAATGAATTAAACATTAAGTTGTTGAAACTGCCTGTTTTTCCTAAACAGATAAATTATTAAAATTGCAGTTGACACTCTGTGTACTTTAACCTCAGCTGCACACAAACAAGTACACAGACAGATGTACATCAACACCTGTGTTACTCTAAGGTAGAACTGCTGTCAAAAATACTTCATCAGAATTTCGTTTTATTTACATGTGCACCGTTTTAGGAGTAGATAAGCTGATATAAACAATCTGTGTTTACTACTCTATCATGAATATGTAAATGTTATTTATGTGTTTATTTATGTGTGCTACCCAAAAATATCTTCAGCTGACTCTCAATGTCAAGTTCTACAGCTAAACATGAAAATAAGTAAAACTTGTGCAACATTCATATAACCTGGATTAAACCTCTGACCGAAAAAAAAAAACGGTTGTGCTGGGTTTATTTTCTTGTGGATGTCCATGTTTAACAGTCGAAAAACTGGACGCATTACTAATAATACATGTCTTACCACACTGCTATCTGAATTATGAAAGTACCAGACAAAAATATTTGTTGTGTTGCTTACAAAACATGAGTTTTCCAGCAGAACGTCAGACTAAGACCCTAGAAAGGAAGTCTGCTCCCTACACCAGCAAGAACCTTTCTGTTACCCTTTTTCCCCCCTATTACTAATCAGTTGTGCTTCACTTTTTAAGTACCTCAGCTTGCCCTTCACTCACAGCTTGTGTGGTATTATACTCATTTGTTCTCATGAGCAGTAAAGTTTAATTAATGTTTTGAAACAACTACAAAATTGAGAACTGACCCTCCAACCCTCTAATCCACTTGCTAAGTGGTTTCACATTTTTCAGACCCCAAATCTCTTCCACTAGGAGTTGTGATTACACCTGATCTGCACATACATAGTGCCCTGCAATGATTTGAAGCAAATAGTCAAAGGCCCCTATATCTTCTAATCATCTCTTTGCAAAAAGATCACTGCATTTTTAACAATGCTCGCGGCAGGTCTCTAAGGAAGGCGATGTCGATCGTTTGGTCATTTGATAGGTCCAGACTGAAATATCTCCACAGCTATCGGATTGATTGCCATGAGACTTTGTACAGACATTAATTTCCCCAGAGGATGGATCCTAATGACTTTGGTGGTCCCCTGACTTTTCTTTTAGCGATTCCATGAGATTTACATTTGGGATTCAGAGATCTTGACTACTACTGGATGTCTTGCTATGAATTTGGTTACTGATATTCAAGGTCTCTAAAGGATCAATTCTAATGACTTTTGGTGATCCTCTGACTTTTCCTCTAGCGCCACCAGCTAGTCACATATACAGTGAAATCTCTCAACATCTATTTCATGGATTAGTACAAAATGTTGTACAGACATTCCCAGAAGATGTATCCTAATGACTTTTGTGATCCCGACATGAGGATAACATTTTTGTTTTTTATTGAAATATCTAACAACTATTGGATGGATTGCCCTGAAATTTGGGAAAGACATTCATGGTTGCCAGAAGATGAGTTGTAATAACTTTCATCTAGAGCCATTATCAGGTCCAAATTTGTATTTTGTCCAATACTTTGGTTTATAACTAAATGCCTGCAAAACTAATGACATTCCCATCATCCTCAACTGTACTTTGTTTTTCGTTCTAATTAGCAAATGTTAGCATGCTAACTCACTAAACCAAGAAGGTGAACATGATAAACATTATACCTGCTAAACATCAGCATGTTAACCATGTCATCATGAGGATGTTAACAAGCGGTTGTTAGCATTTAGCTCAAAGCACCAGTGTGCCAAAGTACAGCCTCACAGAGCCGCCAGCATGGCTGTAGACTCTTAGTCTTGTTGTTGGATCAACACATATACAAGCCAACACCAAACACTGACATCCTTCTTTATCTTTGAGAACTCTTATTTCCATAAGTGCTGACAAACACATCCTCACTCCCGGCATAGCTGACACCTCGGTCTTCTCTCCATCATTAACACATCTTCACAGGAAGAAGTGAGAAATGTAATTTGGAATTTCAAGTGCTTGAAAGAGACTGAGATATCACCTGGCTCTGTACCCCCCACTGATATTATCAAACGGATCAATGTATCACTCTACAGAATTTCAAGCCAAAGTCACAGTGTAACTGTGACTTTGGGTTTGTTTTTCATTTATAAATGTACAAATATAGCAAGAATATCGAATTATTTTGACTCTATGTCAGCTCTATATACTGAACCACTTGCACATGAATTACTTTAAATCACTTGTGGAATTCGTAGTGAGGAAAGGTGTAGCAACTGCAAGTCTATTTTTTGCAGCATTACTAAGTGGAACTATCCTCCCTCTGGCAAAGATGAATAAAAACATTTTAAGGAGAAACCCAGCCTGAACAGGATGGATTGGTTTTACCAATGTTACAGGAATTACCAATGAGCTTTCATCCAAGTTTCCCTGTCTGAATCGAATTACTGAAGTTTTTCAGATTCAAAATGCCAGAAAAGTTCAAAATGGTTGAAAAGTTATAAGCTCAATTCGTACCACTAAATTTACTTTGTTTTGCTTTAAAGGTCTTGACAACATATTTTTTTTCAACAGTTTGTGTTGTCAGGCCACTGTCAATCGAGTCTGATCAAACTACGCGCACACAGTCCTGAAGCAGATTAACTGAATTGAGGGTTTAAACTCTTAATCCATTTTTTTAAATGTTGACTGATGCTTATTTAGTTATCAATATTTAATGTCATCAAAAAAAATGCATTTGAAATCAAGTTTCCAGCGGCTTTGACAACATATCTTTTAAGACAACATTTTCATCCTTCCTGTGCCCCTCTGAAAATGACAACTATGTTTTTATTATCATTATTATTATTGTAAATCCCCTGAAAGCTTCTTAAACCTGCAATGATAGCGGAAATGAGCTGTGAACACAACGCTGATATATTATCACCATTTAAGTTGATATAGCCACTCTTGAATGCAAGCCCAAAAAATAGCTCTGTTTTGGGTCTCTACCAACTCCTGAGGGAAATATCTGGCTCTTCAGCTGCTAAATTCTCCATTATGTTCACAGCTTGGTGCTATCTGCTGTCTGGTGCTGCAGGTAGCATACAGTGGGTTTATCAGAGCTTTTCTGCCTGCTGCGACCAGGAGAGACGCTATGGGAGCAGTGAAACCAACCCAAATTAGTAACGTTATGGGCCAGAAAATCAAAACAATGAGCTGAAAGATGCTAAAAAGCGCCACAGTGCTGAAAGGAACTGCAGAGTCGGGTGATTATTCTCAGTGGGTTCATCACTACGAATTACCCCTTACACATAAGATATAGTCATTTGATGCATTTGCATTTTCAGAGCTAATTAAAGTTTACTGACAGTCCCACAAAGCTTACTACTTTTTTTCAGTAGGAGAGAATAGACAATTCAATCAGAATCAGAATCAGAATCAGAAACTGTTTATTGCCAAGTAACATACATTACAAGGAATTTGCTGTGGTCTGAAGGTGTTATTGTTTTGATAACAAACAAACAACAAACAGTGTTATGGTTGTTAAATGAATAGTTTTGTTTAAATCAGAATAAAATAATATGACATTCATTCCTCACACACTGTGAGCATTGAGGAAAAAGTCAAGGAACAAGCTTTAGTCTCGATGGTGTTGATGTTCTGTGTTGTCTACAGCCATTTCTAATGTTATCACTTGATAGAATAGCCGTTATCGTCATAATATGATATTAATGAATGAAAGCTATTAGTCCTACATTTTGAATAATTGCAAGACAGAGTGAAATGAATGTTTTCCCAAAGAAAATACATTTTCATAACAAGATGATCTGGAATTTCACATTCGGCCTCAGATATGGATTAGAAGGAGCCTGCTACACCCTTTAGCATCTGCATGAGACGCACTGGGCTTTCAGTGTAAGCCAATCTGCGTCAGGTGACATAGTATAAAGAGTGACAAAGTCCACATAGGAAGCAGTCCGGGGTGGATGGATGGAACAAACACAGGACTTTATCCCATGAGGCTGGTCTTTGTGTCCTGTGTGAAACAAAAAGTCATTGTTGACTTATTTAAAGTTTTAAGTTACATAACGTTACGTACATAACTTCACAAACGCACACGCAACATACTAATTTTAACCCAAACCTTTTCCTAAACCCAATCAAGTGTGTCCGTATGAGACGCTGAGGAGCGTTACAAAGCAGCGCCGGTATGAGCCGCTGACATGACTGATCAACCATGTAAATAGATGATAACAGACTTCTGAACCTACTAGCAGGTGTAGCAGGCCCCTTCTAACCCTGAGGCTGATAACCACTGATAACGGGAGTGAAAACATTCGAAACGGGTGGTTTCTGTGGATAGAACTGTAGTTTAGCTCATGCGCAGGTGCAGGTTTCACTTTTCAACCTCTAAGGTAATTTTCTTCATTAGCTAATTCATGGTTTATGCATAACATGCCAATCTATTCATATATATTAATGAGAGATCCAAGTTTGATTTTGTTATCGTCTCTCTCTGTGTCATAATATGTTATTAATGAACCAAAGCCCTGTCCTGCATTTTGAATCATTGCAAGACAGAGTGAAATTAATGTTTTCCCAAAGAAAATGCATTTTCATAACATCATGATCTGGAATTTCACATTCAGCCTTGCAGCAGCTGCCGAGGAAGAGGACCCCCCCTCCCCCATTTTTGTATGTCATTTCAAGATTATGTTTGGGGTGCATAATTATGACACTCATTAAAAGCTCCTATGCTGAAACAGCATCAAATGGGGGAAAATATCCTTGGCTGCAATCCAACTCATTAGAATCCCTGATGACGCTTTATGGGATCATCTTTTTTTATTAGCAGCCACTATTTACTATACAGCAGAATGGAAATATTACTGTAATAACTTATAATTATGTGTGAGTCCAACTGTTAATTTGAGTCGGTGAAGGAGAGGCAGATTGAGAAGTGTGGTTCACTGTGCCAACAGTCACAGAGGTGAACGGGAACTGTGACAGCTCCAGCTTCGTCAACATGGTCATCTGTTATTTTGGCCCAAACATCAGAGTGCTGACTATGAATGTAACAATACACTTGGCTCACAGTTTGGCTGAAAACGCAGTAGAGCAGAGTTTCTTAACTTTGGAGTCAGGGCCCCTCGTGGGGTCACAGAGGAGGTCACAAAAGATTTCTAAGACTCACAGGGTTTCATATCTTTTAATTAAAAGACATGCGCCTGAAAATAGAACACAAATATATGCCATATTTAAATTGACATCAAAGCATAAAAACTCTTTCATTGTTGGGCTCATTAGAATTTCAGAACCTGAAAATCTGGTCATAAAAAATGGGTCATAAAAGTTAAAAACCCTCGAGCAGGATTCATGGTTCAGTAATATCAAGGAATCTAAGCTCAGGTCCAAAAATGACTCATTTATGCACAGAAAATAAAATATAATCAGTAGTTTGCATGTGAAAAAGCTGTTGTCTGTCTGATAAAATGTATTTCTATATACAACCAATATACAAAAACAACTTAATTTTGTGAGACTTGTAATGCTGTCCATTGACCGTTTATTCTGAATGTATTTGCAAACTGTTTTCTGTCAACATGTTTAGTTTGTTTACCCTTCAATATCCACTCCTGGCAAGTAAAGTATAATTAACATTTTTATGGTTATGTTAATGCAATTCAAAGCAGTTGGATAAAGGAATAGTTCAAAATTCTGAACAATAAGCTTATTTGCTTTTTTGCAGAAGCAAGATGAGTAGAATGATACCACTCTCTAAATATGATACAGCCAGCAGACAGTTAGCTTAGCTTAGCATAAAGACTGGGAGCAGGAGACAGCTAGCCTGGCTCAGTCCAAAGGTAAAAGAAATCTCACAAAAAAGAAAATCTAAAAAGTTAAAAAAAAATTCAAATTAAAAACAAAAAGGTAAAAAGTTGTGGTTTTTGGGGGTTATGTGCCGGACTATTTTTTGGCTGGGTGCAGCCAAATTATTAGATTATTTTAAGGGAGTTTTTCTTTGCCATTGCCGCCAAGTGCTTGCTTATGGTGGGAATTGTTGGGTCTCTGTAAATAGTATTATAAAGGGTACGGTCTAGACCTGCTCTATATGAAATGTAATTTGGCGCTTTATAAATAAAATTGAATCGAATTGAAGAAATTGAAGAGTCCTGTAAGTGTGTCCCACTGTGCAACGTTTGACATTCTTAAATCTGAAAATCACTTAATACATATTAGGTCTTCAATCATTTTATCATGAATAATCGAAAAAATAAATACGAGGTCCTTGACAAGCTTTTCTAAGCCACATTTCTTAAGACAAAAGAAACCCCTCTCCAAAGAGACTAAGAGCCCTCTTCACTCCTGAGTGACACATTACCAATTTTGATCATGTCTCTTGAAAGTGAGAGAAATTGAAGGTCGTGATCCATGTAGTCTTACCAGACAAAAGAAGAAGACGTCTGGATTATATGCAGGTGGCTGCAGGCCTGAAGTATTGTACCATCTTGATTATCCTCCCAAAGCTTAGATGTTCTCTCCCCTTGTGCAGAGCATTAAATCCACAGCAGGTGAACTCTATCTCACTCCTAATTAAGAGTGTGTGTCCATGTGTGATATTGTTTCTCATTTCATAACCCCAATCCGCTCTGAACAGCAAGGAGACGAGGATTGAGGGAGGATATGTTTGCTTTGTTTGTGTATATGGGTTTACTTCTTCACTTAGCCTTAGGTGTTTGTAGATGTATTGGTTTGTGCTGGCATACACATAGTACTCTTAAACCATCCAATTGACAATGCAGGTATCTTCCCTGCAGTTGTAAGCAGTACGTTCCAGAGTTTGCATTTTGTTGGAGTTACCAAACTCAACCAAACTAAACAGTTTTAATTGTCTGTTTAATTGTCTGTTCTGTTTCACTAGTGTCTCCATTCAATTGTCAAGCTAATTTTAAGCGAACTTTTGATGTCACAAAAAAGAAATGCAAATTAGGCGCAACACAATAGATTGTGATATAGGCTACTCTTTACACATGGCTGTAATCCGCCAATAAACAGAGTAGAAGTAGAGGGTGCAAACCGGAAACAAAACAAGTCAAGCCTTGTCCGTCTGACCCATCTACGGGAGGAAAATGGAGAGGTCCTCAGGAATTTGTTTCTATTGGGCATATTTTAATTTTCTTTCATGTCAGCTGATCAGTCATGTGAGTTAAATGTTCACTACGTCAGAACTTATTCAGCAAAGGCATTTTCATATCCCATTTAGCGAATCAGCTCTTTTTCAACAAAAGCAAAAACCACCTCAAGAGAGCATAAAAACCTTTTTGCGCAATTGAGGAAGTTTTCCATACAGCTTTCCAAACACAACTAGTGTGTCCACTGTGAATTCTTCTGTGTTTCGTCTGTTACTCACAGGGCTGCTTAGAGGTCAAAAGACCCATCACCTGCAGTGTCAGTCTCATGACCCGCAGGGGCCAAGTTTCAGCAAAAGCAAAATGTAGTCATGTTCTGCATAGATGAGTGCAGCAGGGGTGAGGTTCTGGCTGTGCTATTTAAATGAATCTTAGTCTGCGTGTTGACATATAGTTCTGGAGAACAAAGACTGAAAAGCATTTGTCGTCATCAATCTGTGTGTTTATCTGTGATTAACAAAAACACATGTACTGTAAGGTAATGCCTAAGAAATGCCAACCTGATTTTGCTTTGGCTACAGATGAAAATTGTTTCACCATCAATTGTTTCTGGAACAGGCACACAGAATTCATATCAGCACACTCAGAGAAATGCACAAACAAAATCTATTGTCTCCCTGGTGATGTGATTTCGAGCATTGGGTGATAGACTGTGCTGGGATGGGGATTGGCAGCATCTCAAGATGGCTCTGAGGCTTCTCTCAATGCCATGCTTTATGGTTAAGAAGCCAGCAAATTGGGAAAGTGGCTTTATCTAATTAGAAAATACATTCCTTTAGTAAGCAGTCCCCCAGGCAGAATCATCATTATTTAAGCTGGCTGGCCTTGAGAGAAGCAGCAAGCGGCATTCAGATACATATCTAATGCTCACCATGGAAATGACGATGTGCAGCAGATATGCTCATCGTACAATTATGGGACTTTTTATTCTTCTTTTGCTTTCTTTCCCTCTTAATATAATGCTCTCTTTCTCTATCACCCCCCTCATTTTCCTTAGTCTCCTAAATCTCGATTGTATATTAAAAGGCTAAGTAATAATTATCTTGGTGCCTTTTCATTAGACAATTTTCATGCTGTGGTGAAAGTGGTCTTGCAGATTGGCTCAGTATGTTGTTACTCCACATTAATGCATTAGGATTGGTGCAGTGGGTGCAGCAATCACCAGAGGAAATTGGTCTAAACCCCTTTAGGCTGTGCCGACGTACATATACCAGCATAATAGGCGTATCTTGAACTGTAATTATGTGATATTTTCCGCAATGTATTAGTTTAAAATCGTGATTCATAGCAACACAATTGCAGCACTCTTTAATGTGGGCCATGAATGCCAAAAGCTCAGACGGATTAAAAAGAGACCTAATGGACAGATGATGGCTCAGACTGAGGGCTATGCAGCATTGTCCTAACTAAACAACATGATACACACATAATGAGCTTTGACTTAAAACACACAAGATCTATTCACAATGCACATAGCTGTATTTTGCCATACATTTCTTGATTTTGTTCTGTGTGTGTGTTTCTGTGCCTGCACTCTGCACACATGCAGTGTGTCTTTGTAATGCCCACTTTGAAGTTTTTTTGTTTGTACAGTGAACAGTCTTTCAGTATCTTAGCCTACTGTGAGCCCTCCTATCGCCCAGCACTGTTAATGAGGCCTCTGGGAATGGACACGGAGGTGTGTGTCAACACATAAATCCTTTAAAGTTTCACAAGTCTATGTGTGTGTGTGTGTGTGTGTGTGTGTGTGTGTAAGTGAGAGAGAGAGAGAGAGAGAGAGAGAGAGAGAGAGATCACAGGCTCATATTAGCCACTTTTGGATTTGTGTCCCTCCAAAACTGGAATAATCATCATTATTCACATCTGCAGTGTTGGATTTCTTCACGTTGTGCAAACATACGTGCCTGCATTTATTCTCACTTTGTTTCCTTCTGACAAATTCAATTTCTATTCTTTTACAAGACTAAAAGCCTAAAGTCATGCCCGCAACCCAGTGAGGCTGTAGTCCTCAATCAAAAATCATTTTACTCTGGAGAAACATGTTGGACCAACATTTGTAGAGCTGCTATCATATGTAGGTAAAAAGCACTGTAACTATGACCAGGTTACTTTCATCATATTTGATTATTACTAACTAATTGTTTTGTAGTCAGATTACCCTAATCACATTACATCTAATCCATTAAATGAAACATAGTGATATCCATTGTTGTCAGGGATTACCCTCAGAGAAGGATTTGGGCCAAGGTCATGATGCTGTTTGCATTACCCCTAAATCTCCTGTGAATCAAATTGTCCTCACATTCTTCTATCAAGCTTTTCATCCCCTTCTGTACTCCTGTAAGTCTGGCAGCCATTCCTTAGTTTAAAACTCTACAGGAGGCATTTCACAGCAGCAGCCCCTTTAGATTTAACCAGCATCTTTCTCTGACTCTAACACAGTGGGTCACTGATGTGAGGCACTGCCGAGAAGGAGAGGGGTGGACGGTGTGTGTGTAGTCTGTGCATTTGTATAGAGCAAAGTGAAATTTTGCCCATACATATAAGAGAAAAAAAAAATCAAAGTGTGAAGAAAGTGCAAGAAATAAGTGGGTAGAAGAAGAACTGGTGGCCTTTAACAGGAAAGAAATACACGTCGCTCTCAACATGCTGTGAACACACTGTATTTGAGATTATTTCACTTGTTGAAAGAATGACTTATCTGATGTATTTGATGAACATCACCAAAGCAACACCTCATTCCTAAACGACAGAATAGGTTGTTCGCTAATGACTCCCAAAACGACATATAGACCGTTGGAGAGTACCAGCGACATTGTACCAGACCTTCATCTTCATGGTAACAATAATAAACACGTGGTTAACGTTGTGAAACGGTTGCATTTTGTTCAGGTTTATGCACCAAAACTACTTGGTTAGGTTTAGGAAAAGATCATGGTTTGGATAAAAAATAAATATGTTAGTTACGTTAGTTAAGTTATGTGACTTACTCATTTACTCCCTTAGGTTTCACACGTAACACGAACAGCAGTCTCCTGGGTGAAGGTCCTGTGTTTGATCCATCCATCCATCCCATCCTTTGTCGCTCTTTATTCTACCTCATCTGACTTCCTCCTTTGCTCCCCTCATAATTACTACGGCTACTAGAGACTTGTTCATTTCCGAATGTGCTTGAAATGTCAGAAATGTGAGGTTTTCAAACTGGAGAGTTAAAGTGGGGGGGCGATGAGTGAGATACATGCGGCAAAGATACTGCGTGATGTGAAGGGGGCACAGTGTCAGTGTGACATTCCTCATGCCTGAAAATTGAGATGAATTTATTAGGGTAAATATCATTTCATGGTTGGAAAAAAAGCACAGTTTGCTTTAGTTTGCAAAACTGATTACTCATTTCTGGATGCAATGAAAATGCTTATAGCCAAAGAATTTCTTAATATTTTCTGTAAATGTGCAGCAAAACCTGAAGACAAAAAGCTTGACAGTGAAGTTAAAAGCATGAGATGAAATATTTCATTGAAAAGCCGGAAGGCGGGGAAAGGCACACGTAGGAAATGTGAAAATGGTGAGGCGGGGCAAAGAGGATGAGATGGGTATTTAGCTACTTACAGTACCTAAAAATGGTATCAATTGATCTCTTCATGCTGTGGGTGCCAATGTACAGTGCTGTGAAAAAGTATTTGCCCCCTTCCTGATTTCTTATATTTTTGCATATTTGTCACACTTAAATGTTTCAGATCATCAAACACATTTTAATATTAGACAAAGATAACCCGAGTAAATACAAAATGCAGTTTTTAAATGATGATTTCATTTTATTAAGGGAAAAAAGCTATCCAAACCTACCTGGCCCTATGTGAAAAAGTAATTGCCCCCCCTTGTTAAATCATGAATTAACTGTGATTAACCACATTTTTTGGAAAGCTGAGTTCAATTTCACTAGCCACACCCAGGCCTGATTACTGCCAGACCTGTTGAATCAAGAAATCACTTAAATAGAACCTGTCTGACGAAATGAAGCAGGCTAAAAGATCTCAAAAAGCAAAACATCATGCCGAGGTCTAAAGAAATTCAAGAACAGATGAGAAACGAAGTCATTGACATCTATCAGTCTAGAAAGGGTTAAAAAGCCATTTCTAAGGCTTTGGGACTCCAGTGAACCACGGTGAGAGCCATTATCCACAAATGGAGAAAACCTTCCCAGGGGTGGCCGGCCTACCAAAATTACTCCAAGAGTGCATCGACGACTCATCCAGCAGGTCACAAAAGAACCAAGAACAACATCTAAAGAACTGCAGGACTCACTGGCCTCAGTTAAGGTCAGTGTCCATGATTCAACAATAAGAAAGAGACTGGGCAAAAATGGCATCCATGGGAGAGTTCCAAGGCGAAAACCACTGCTGACCAAAAAGAACACAAAGGCTTGTCTCACATTTGCCAAAAAACATCTTGATGATCCCCAAGACTTTTGGGAAAATATTCTGTGGACTGACGAGACAAAAGTTGAACTTTTTGGAAGGTGTGCGTCCCGTTACATCTGGCGTAAAAGTAACACAGCATTTCATAAAAAGAACATCATACCAACAGTCAAACGTGGTGGTGGTAGTGTGATGGTCTGGGGCTGCTTTGCTGCTTCAGGACCTTGACAGCTTGCCATAATTGATGGAACCATGAATTCTGCTCTCTACCAGAAAATCCTGAAGAAGAATATCCGGCCATCAGTTCGAGACCTCAAGCACACTTGGGTTATGCAGCAGGACAATGATCCGAAACACACCAGCAAGTCCACCTCTGAATGGCTTAAAAATAACAAAATGAAGGTTTTGGAGTGGCCTAGTCAAAGTCAGGACTTAAATCCAATTGAGATGCTGTGGCATGACCTTAAACAGGCCGTTCATGCTCGAAAACCCTCCAATGTGGCTGAATTAAAACAATTCTGCAAAGAAGAGCGGGCCAAAATTCCTCCACAGCGATGTAAATGACTCATTGCTAGTTATCGCAAACACTTGATTGCAGTTGTTGCCACCAAGGGTGGCACAACCAGTTATTAGGTCTAGGGGGCAATTACTTTTTCACATAGGGCCAGGTAGGTTTGGATAGCTTTTTTCCCTTAATAAAATGAAATCATAATTTAAAAACTGCATTTTGTATTTACTCTGTTTATCTTTGTCTAATATTAAAATTTGTTAGATGATCTGAAACATTTAAGTGTGACAAATATGCAAAAAAATAAGAAATCAGGAAGGGGGCAAATACTTTTTCACAGCACTGTAAAAGCCAGGCTTTCCATGATGACAGACATTACCAAGGCTCAGCTTGTGTACAATGAACTATATAATTTCATGAAAATGAACTACTTGAAAACCTACTGCCTGAAATGGTCTTGAGTCACTTTTCTTAAATCCAGATTTTTTGAAAAGAATTGATTAAAATCATTCTTGTCTGTCCATAATAGAATTAACATGGAAGGAAAATTAATTATGCATTGCCATGATTGAGTTTTTGCTTTTAATCACGACAATTTCAGGCTTGACGAAGCTTAGATTGGCCAATTTAAGAAGAGGTTAATGGGTTCTTATTATGGTTAGATTTCTCATTGCAGAGTGAGTGTGAGTGTGAACAACAAGGAGAGACTGAGTGACCATCTATCTGATAGAAAGGCTACTGTACAACTAATTTTAATTGTTAAGAACACTACATTATCTTCCTCTAAATATAGAAATAGGAAACTATTTGACACTGTTAAAGCTAATGGATCATGTTTGAAGAACAAAGTGCTGCTTATCTCAGAAAATTCAGATTACAGTCTGGTGCAGAATGTCGCTGTTATTTTCAGAAACAATTTCAGTGGTTGTGTTTCTCATATAAAAGTGAACGTCAGAGCTGTACGTCAACTCTTTTAGGAAGTAGTAATGGTGCTTTAAAACATGACAGTTTTGTAGCTCAAACTAAAATCTAGAGCACTGAACGATATAAAAACATCAGCAATACACTTTCTAAAAGAGCATTACTTGCTAAAACATGCAATTTACAACTTTAACTCAGAAAAGAACATACGCAGATTTGTTTGCAATTATTGCACAGTGTAACTTATTATGTTCTACTAAAAGTAAAGCCAAACGTTAAGAGATTAAAATTACATTTTGCCGGCTGCTCTGTGTCTAGATTGACATCCGTTAGACTTGACTAGTTACAGGGAAATCTCCTTGTCATAACGCAGCCTGAGTTACACTTTCTATCAACATAATTAGGAAACGTTTTCAATTAACGTATCTGTACAAAACATTTACCGATGATGTATTTCATTCGTGGTTTGGGAAACATTGTTGTCTTGCATGCTTAAACAGTGACCTGAAGCACAAGACAGGACATGTTTACCAACCAAATGCTTTTATTGCTAAAGCCTGAACAGACGTGTGTCTGCGGATGCAAACCTCGGTCTCTGGAGTCAAAGTCTTGCTGTTTGAACGCCCACCATTCACCCTGACCGCCTCCTTACAACTTTTGTGTGATACAAAAATGTAGCATTTTCCTCTTTCCATTGGAACAGTCAGAACATCCATGCAGCAATTACATTTTTGCACTGTGCCCCCTTCACATCACGCAGTATCTTTGCCGCATGTATCTCACTCATCGCCCCCCCACTTTAACTCTCCAGTTTGAAAACCTCACATTTCTGACATTTCAAGCACATTCGGAAAAGAACAAGTCTCTAGTTCTCAATTTTTTCAAAACATATAGCATATATAGCAAAATAAGTATATTTATGTAATTTCTACGAAACAGGTTGTTGTAAGATCTTGAACTGTTCCATTTGTTTCACAAATGCACCCGTAGCAGCAGTTCCAATGGTAATTAATGTTTGGTCTGCTGTATTTTCAGATATGGCCATAAGCTTCAGAAAGAGTAGCAATCAGCAATGATAAAGTAAAACTACCAGTCAGTGCGATAATGAGCAAAGATACTCACATTGCATTCCAGGTGCAGAATTTCACTCCTGCACTGCAAAAATGTTAGCATCTGGACACACTAAAGTATGTTTTACTCCCAGGAAAGTTCACTCTCTACTGTTTTAGGACTGGTCCGAGGCACCCTGGGAGTCCCAAAGCTGCTAATGGTGCTAGCAGCAATGCTGCTCCCATCACCCCACCAGACCAAACTGAGCGACCAACAGACTTACATCCAAAACATGGAACTCTGTGCTCTTGGGGCTAATTACTCCATATGATTTATTGCTTTGGGGAAGGATAAAATATGTATATTCCCCCTGTAAATACACCAGGTGCCAGTTAAAAGTTGTTGAAAGTTGCTTTTCTTTGTCAGCTAATCCAACATCTTATACTACCCTAAATAGCATGGGGATCAAACGTGGTGCATTTAATGATCCACACATTTCCACACAAAGGTTTTCATTAAAGTTTATTTTACTTGTGATGTTGCTTATTTCTGCTGCTGTCGTGTTTATGTCTCCCTCCACCACCTTATGCTCTTTCTGTTGTTTCTCTTTACTATACTATGCCATCTGTTGTCTTGTGCATCATGTATATGTGTCTGGCTCTCTTCTGTATACTTCATGGAGTCTGTTCTCATACAGTCACATATCTATTTGTCCCAATAAACTGTCATAAGTGTCTCTGTCTGAACTGTGTACTTGTAAAGCAAAAAGTCACTTTTGTCAATGTGTCCATTAACACACAAGCAAATAGAGAGATGGTTGTTTCATTTATTTCTTTATCACCACTATGAAGGTCAAGTTATAGCCTTTTCAAAACTTTTCGCTGTGGGCTCACACAGCCCACACAACAAAACATCTACCCACATGGGGTGATAAGGTCACTTGTGATAAGTGGAGATTACTCCACTCATGTCATCAGTATATCAAAACAGTTAAAGTAATAAATCCCCACCCACAACCAAGCAAAATATTCAAAGAGATTGAAAATTGGGCATGTGGAAACCTTAATTTCTTCATTTTGAGTAACAAAATAACACAATATAAGTCATTAGCTGTCTCTCAAAACAAGTTTCTCCTCGATCTCCACTACATGGCACTCAAGAGACCAGAATGTTTGCAGCTTGAAGACAATAAAGGGGTGAATAGTGTAGGTGGCCTAACGTGTAACATTGACTTGGTCCCTGGTCAGGTCACTGGTAGTATTGTCATTAAGGTTGTCAGCTTAGGTTTCTTAGTTCAGTCCCAGCAAAGGTTAGGCTGATGTTAACAGTTACATTCACCCTTTTGTTGCTCAACAGGCTTGTTTAAAGCCACAGTGAAACAGCACTTTGAGCGTCTTTAGCTTCCGTAGAGTGATGTGTTTTTGATATTTGAGCCTTAATTCAAAAGTAGCCATGTCTCAGTGCACATGAGGCACTACAGAGCTGTAGTGAGATGCAAAGCTGAAGAGGACTATTGGCCTCCGCCCACAACTCCCTCACCTGTTGTTTGATCAGGACGAGGAGGAAGGAGAAAAGAATAAATTAGAGCACAGCCACACACTTTTGAAAATATAAATAAAGGTTTTGCCAACTGAGATGCAAACACACACCTCTAACCCATAATATCGCTCTTCTGCTGTAGCTACTACGACCGACTAGCTACAGCTAGAGAAAAGATTTAGATGTAAAAATACTGAATTTCTTTTTTTTTTTTTTAAATACTCGACATAAATTAAGAGATAACTGAACAATGAACACAGGGACGCAGAGTCAGAACCTCTTTTGTAGAGACAACAGTATTCACGAGACAAGTAGCTTGTTATTTCACACAACCAGCTACAGAGTTCTTTTGTTGCTTACATTTAATGCTCATTGTTTTCTTTTTTTATCAAATTTCACATTTTAAAAAACCTTGATGTTGAAAGAAATATCTGTTTCAATTGATTGTCATTTTGTTTTCCCATCGAAACATGACTCTGATTCCTGCTGCAGGAGGACACTGTTCACTGCATTTTACAAACAGGATCCTCTTGATGCGAGGACAGCTCGGAGATGCTCCCAGTAAAGAGAGCCGAAGAGGAAAATGTTGAGAAAATGCAAAAGAGCCCCTCCATTGAAAATAATGTTTTCTGTCGTGTCTCCTCGATACAACTGCCAAAGAAAGGAAAGGAGAATGACAAAGGTTGTCGTGCTGACTACAGAGAGCTCCATAGAAATCTTGTTAGAAGAGGTAGGATAGCAGCTGGAAGCTTCATTTCAAGGTTCATTATTGTTGTTCAGACATGAACACAGTAGCACTTTAAAACTTGTAGGTGCAGTCATGGTCTAATTGGCAGTAAAGTATTTTGTTCTTATTTATTTATCTATTTATTTGCTGGCTTAGACTTTTGGGGTCAGTGGAGCGCAAAATTGCTGTGCAAATATATATTATTCAGTACATGGCAGATTTATCGTCTCCATAGAAACTGGTCTCCATTTTCTGTCGTTAAAGCAATTACCAGACAATAAGGTCAAGAGCAGACTTAGGGTAAAAGTGTAAAAGAGTCATGTTTAAATAAAAAGACTCGATGTTGAGGAAAGAGAACGACACAGCAAATTAATTTTTAATAAAGAGAGAACACAGTTACATAAGAGAACAACATGCATAAACACACACGTGCAGAGAGACAGCATTGTCTGTTTTAGACTGAATGGTCAGCTAAGCAATCAAGTCAAAGGTAGCTTGCATAACTGAGGTGACATTTCAGCTCCAGCTGTTTTTCTGTTAACGTAGTCCAGTGTGAGACAGCTGTACTCATTATATTTCATAATTGAGATTGTAAACACACTGACCTGAAATGCTTTCCAGAGGAGAGGGCTGCCATTTACTGGTGATGACTTTTTGCCATTTTGGAGCCCCCAGTCTTTAAAGATCCCCTCCAGGCATGTTTTAACATGTATGTAAATTGCTCTACTTCGAATAATAATTCGTATCTGATATGTTCTTTTAACTAACAAAGTTCAAAGATCTTGTTAAAATCTTTGAAGTGACATCTACTCCTTCTCCTTCATTACAAAAACCAGAAGTGAACTGCTGGACAACAGGTGCTTCCTAACTATTTGTGATGTCACAAATCATGCTTGTAAGCCCACCCCTGAAAATTGGATTTTTAATGAGCACATAGAAACTTTCCAGAGTAGAGCCAGAGAACAAGAAGAAAAACATGTTTTTGAGTGGAGAGGAACTTTAATTATGAACATATTCTGTATCAAGGAAAAGGCACTGGTACTTTCTATTTTCATGCCGCGCCAGCTGTGTTGCTTTAGCATGGCTAGAAATGTCATTTACATCATCGATTTTTGAACTACTGTATCATCAGCGTAATCAGCTTTTTTTTAACACAGTCAAAGGGAATCACGTTGGTCTGTGTCACAAAGACATTTTCCATCATACTTTGTCAAAAATTCAGTTAAATTTCATGTAGTTTAAGTTTAGTTTAAAATAGTCTAAAATTGTAAAACCCCGTCAACAACTCCATTTCTAGTTCATCTGTTTATATATTTATTGGTCAATGCAGACTGTGTGAATATGTGATATGTGAAATTTAACATTTACTGCATTTTAAGGAAAAATAATGAGAAAAGCTATCAAATCGTACCTTTGATCTCTCAGAAGCAGCTCGCATGTAGATGGTAAAAAAGAGTCGGTAATCCTATGACTTCTAGAAGTGTAACAGCAAAAACCTCCTGATACACTTTAAAATACACATTGCGAAAGTTAGCCTTTGAAGTCGGTGAACCTATTTTCAGTTCTGTTTTTCAAGGAGGAGACGATTATGAATTGGAGGAGTTTGTGAATCATTATTCAATATTTATTTAAGCCTCGCTCTGGTCTGCAGTGGTCAAACTGCAACACCTCCCTCAGTCCAAATATAAACAGTTACAAACTGTGCACACATTTTTAATGAAATGTGCTGATAAAAATGTTTGTCTTTAAAGTTCAATCAGCACTTTACTGTATGTGACAAAGTGAAAACCAGTAGATGTCAGAATAACAGACCATGGAAATATTTTGAAACCAAAGGTACATTTTGTCCAGATAATGGGTTTTCTGTTTATCAGAACCAACATGTTATAAGTAGAAAATGTACCTTATGTACCTTAATTCATGGTGGCCCATACTAGTTTCCATATTTAGGCAAATACAGAAACGTGTTACTTGAAAACCAAATATTGAAGGACTAATGGACTAATAACGTGGAGCAGGACTGAATCATCCCTTTTACTAATGTAGAGGCCTCAGCCATTTCCTCATTAAGATTGTAAACAGGCATGAGTTGAACTAATTACCTCAGCACAGTAAAAGAGGATGGTTATTTTCAGTTATTTTTGGGGTTACTATGTTGTTGAAATCTACACAGTTTGATGTTTGACAGTTTATTCCAATTTACACTTAGATCCTTTATAACTGTAAAGAAGATTACTGTATTTGTAGCTGTCTGAAATGATAAACTGTGTATCTGAATGATCATGGATATTTATTATCTGGTTGTTATTATCAGAATGTCAGATCCCAGGAAGTTATATAACCCTCTCCCTGTAGGTCCTTTTTTTCCCTCCAAACCATGAGTGAGAGCTGAACAAAAACACAACCTATATGAGTTAAAATAAGTACTCTTCCCCCTTATACTGTTTTGTAATGGATTGTTCTGTATTGCATTTAAATTAGATCATATGTTTAGTAAGGCCTAAAGATGTACCTAAATGCCAAGATTATGGATACATTCATGTGGGTTGTAACACCCAAAGCTGGTGTTGCATAGTTCTTATTTGGTGCTAATTGGTGCAAGGATTTTGATGTCCATTTAAGCTAAATCTGACATATTAGTCTCCAGTGTTTATTTTGACACCAGCTCAATAAAGCAGTTAAAATTAGATTAGATTGCACTTTATTGTGAGATTTCTCTGACATTTGTCGTGTCATACATTCAAGTAGCAGACAGTCTTACAAATATACAGTTGCAGTGCATTTCATTTCACTGCTTGACATTCAATTTCAGACATACACAGCTACACATTGCCAGTTTTACAGAGGTTAATCCCTTACATCTCTATTCCTGGATACCTGTACATGCAACCCTATTGCCAGGCAAGAACATCAATATTGGACGATTCTGCAAAGCTACAGATTATGTACAATGACAAGGTTTTAAAAATTCTCCCTTTCTGTAATATCTGCACATGGCAACTACAGTATGGTTAATGTTAACCAACATTAATTGGTTAATGTGATTGTGATTATATGGTTAAGATATGGTTAGGGTAAGGCAACTAAACCACTTTTGAGATTCGGGAAAGATCAAGGTTACAGTTAAAAAAAGGCAAATGTTAAAGGGGAACTAATTTTACACATCAAAGTCTGTTTACAGGTCTTGAGGAATACTACTGCACGTGTTTGGTCATTACGGTAAACTGTATCATGATCCTTTTGTGGATCCAGAGGGAGCTGCGAGAAATTTGATAAATTGCCAAATGATGCGTTTGTTGGTGCTGAAGTTTGAAAGTAGCCGGCTTCTCATCTCTACTCTGATGATGGAGAGCAGGACTGAATGGAGGTTCAACCAGCTGAGAGTGTCTGTTGCACTCCTCAACACGTTAGCTGTAATCAACAGTTTTTTGTTTTCTAAACATGAGAGGAACAAGAGAAGATTTAGCCGTTTTTCTACTGATAAGCCGTTTCAGTGCGGTCAAAGATCTTTACCAAAACGACCTGAAAACACAAAATGTTAAACAGAGTTTCCAGATCTAGCTGGCTTAGTGTGGATGTAGGTAACAAGGTAACAAGCTCTATAGCGTTCTCACACAATAAATACCAGAGTACTGGACATGACTTAATTTACTTGCCAGAAGGTTATCCAGGTTATCAGTAGTAATTTCATCTTTTAATGAGTGCTACTGCCTGAATGCTAATAGCATCAGAGTTCTATGGTCACTTCCCAGAGTTCCTGACAGGACAGGAATGACAGTTTATTAGACCAATAAAACATTTGTCCATTTACCGTAATGACCAAACTCTGAAAAACTGAAAAGCCCAAAGAAAAACCTTGCAGTTTTTGTTGGATGGTTTGCGATCCCCCATTTCTTTGCATTTTATTAACAGACAAAATTAGCGCAAAAGTACCCTTTAATTGCAAGTCTGTGACTGGACGTGAACTCTGGGTCTACTTCCTGCACTTGCAGTGAACATTGGCATCGTTTGTAAATCGTAAAGTGTTGACGTTATTGAAGGATGAACTCTAAACCTTCTATTAGAATCTACATTAAACATCAATCACAAATGAAATACAGATGCTGTCACTGTGGGATTAGAGACTTAGAAAGCTCAGAGAAAAGTGTGCAGGCACACAGGTAACACAATCATCATCACTTGCAGCACTGATTTTTTTTTCCCTGGAGCTCCTCACCATAAAAGTTTCATTGCATTACACCTTTGTAAATTAGCAGAAATGTGTCCTTGCACACATCCTTTCAAGAGTCTCTTTCTGTAGGATATTCATGAAAAAAAATCTAGATGAATGCCAGTAAATGAACACAGGAACGAGACACAGACAGACAAAGGAAAAAACAGACGGACCAAGAAATAAAATAGTGAATGAGGACTGATGATGAAGACTGGTCAGGGAAATCTATCTGCTCACAAACCATTCATTTTCCAATTCCCCATCCTTCGCATCTGCTCAATCTTCCTCCATTACAGACCAGATGTATCCCCAGTGTGTGCAGCTCCGGTGTCATTTCCATCTGACACTTTGCTCCTACCTCTGGTGTCACCGGAAAATGACAAAACTGGAACCACAGCAGAACTTTCTGTTCCACATACCACATTCATACAATTGCCTTCTTTTCACTCCTCTGACTCTATTTCATCCAGCCATAGCAAGGCTGTAGTATATGCGTGTTCATTCACTGAGATCCATGCTAGACCTTGTCAATTCTTTTCTGTGCCGTATATCCATTTGTGCAATTTTCAGCATTACAACATTCAGAATGTATAAGAGACATGTGCATAATGAGGTCCAATAGTTTGCATACAAAATTTACATAAATCAACATGTCTTTGTCTGAATGACATCTAACACAAGTTGTGTTTTTTTCTTTGAATCAAAATGATCTGTGGCAGAGTGGGATTAAAAACCATTCCCCGAATTTCCTTAAAATGTCTCTAATCCCACTTAATTCTGTACTGGCTCCAGCACTGAGGCTGCTATCCCTGTGTTGTTTACTTAGGTCTAGTTTATTCAGATATAGCACCTGCCATCCCATCACACCCACACAAATAAACCCAGAAACCACCTTCAGAAATACTTTCTCCTGCTATCTCTTTCATGCAAGTGCTACTATTTATGGGCTTTGTCTTTCTGGCTGGATGTATGTGTGTGTGTGTGTGTGTGTGTGTGTGTGTGTGTGTGTGTGTGTGTGTGTGTGTACTTGTATGTCTGTGCACATCACTTCATGCCTGGATGTGTATTGAATCTATATATAAGTTAATCATGTGAGAATGCGAATGAGAGAGTATTATAACTTGAAGTGTTACCTTACTTGGAAATTTGAAATATATATTCCAGCCTTTAAAAAGAGTGAGGCCATTATAGTAAACATGATGGTTTAATCGTATCCTGTGATTGATGTATAAAAACAGTTGAAATGAAATCCCAGCCCACTGAAAGGATAAATCACATTTGTACTGTTCCTTTTGACCAGAAGGTTACAGTGCACTGTGAGGTAATATAGGCAGATGCTGTTAGGTCAGTTTAATGTCAGGACCAGACTACACAATAGCAACACGCAAACCTCTGTAATTGACATTTAAAAGACATTTCAAAAGGCGTCTTTTTGACGTTCACTATTGACGTTCGTTGACATCTATAGTGAACATTAAAAAGACGCTTTAAAAAGATGTCGCAAAAACTTTCATTCTGGCTCCTCAGGGTGTGAATCCTGGGCTCCAATATCAAAGTCTTGCGCTTTGTATGCCCATCATCCACCACAAACACCTCCCTACAAATTGCATATGGTACAGAAACGTTCCAGTTCTTTAACTCAGAAAAACATTGCCAGAGAACATAATCCAGGCAGTAATTCTGTTTCCCCCTTTCTTGGCACAACAACTTGTATATGAGCATAATTTCTAGAAGTCAGGGATGGTTCTCGTGATTGTGCATCTAGGACACCACATGATACCATCACGGAAAGACTAGCATGTCAGAAGTTTTTGTTTCTTCTTTCCTACTTTGACAACAACTACAGCGTGCTCAGTGGCCTGATCCCTGAAATCTGTCTCTGACCCCTTGTGCCCAGTCACCTTTCCATGTCAGGTCAAGGACCACAAGCTGGTTGGTTGGAGTTCAATGTGTAGTCTGGTATTTCTCTTGGCCAAGTCACAGTAAAAGTCTAAAACACCATCATCATCTAATTGAACAAAGTAACTATTTGAAAAGACATAAATGTCATGTGGTCGGATCCCAGCTTAACTCATACAGTACCATTTACACATCTCAACCTCCAGCTTCAGCCCTCAAACCTCTCCTTGGGACCCTCCAGCCCTCTAATAAATGATATCACTTATATAGCGCTTTTCAACCTTCACGGTTCCCAAAGCGCTTTACAGTTAAGTCTCATTCACCCATTCACTCACACGCCGATGGCGACCGAGCTGCCATGCAAGGTGCCGGTCTCCATCGGGAGCAACTTAGGGCTCAGTGTCTTGCTCAAGGACACTATGACATGACGGGGGGAACCAGGGATCAAACCCCCAACCCACGCCACCATTAACCCATGGTTAATACATGACAGATATCACTAAAAGAACGGTTGGGGAAACAATCTTCAATTAAAAACACCAAAATGTGCCCTGGATCCAACACCTTCCAACTTCCAATTGAATATCTCCCCTCATTCTACTGATTGCTCAAGTCATCATACTCGTTCTGCTGCCCTTAAGACACCAACCCTTGACCTAGAAGTTTTGTCCAACGGGATCGAAAATAGTTTCTGCCAAGCTGTAAAACACAAAACACAACTCAGAAACCTCTTTGAGAGATCCCAGCTGACATATCCACCAAAAAAATCTTTAAACTGTGTCATGAGTGACCTCCTAATGGAACATGATGGAACCATTACTTTGTTTTCTTCATTGATCAATCTAGTTGTCAGACTTTACTGTCACCTGACTTTTGATGGCCACATAATGCACTATCTGAAGAGCATTTCAGAGCTGTGTCCCACTCAGACAGAGTCAGAGAAGCAGGCCCAGGCCTTTTATCCCCATCAGGCATAAAGGTTGTTATGTCTGGCAGAAGTCTCCAGAAGCTCCAGTACATCCAGATCAGTGCTCACGAGGACATGTAAACAACACATTTCTCTGAGTCCAGCATCACTGCTGGCTGGCTGTCTCCTCCAGGACAGAATTCAAACGTGATGTCCTAACTTTTCAGTGATTACACAGAGAAACCTACCTTCCCTCAAGAAAACTCTTACCCTACAAACTCCTCATGAAAACCCTCAGGTCAAACAACAACCTGCTGCTCCAAGCCCCAAGGACTATAGATCGACATCACTGGGGATTCTACTTCCTGTGTAGCTGCGCTCCAACTGTGGAACAAACTACATGACCACCTGAGGGTGCCACGAATGGTGGGCTCTATTAATCCTAAAAATCTATATTTACAGAATGCCATTTGCTATGAAAAAGTACATAGCCTGGGAATTATATGTTTTTTTCTGTAGCGTCCTGTAGAGTATTACAAGTTATTAGTATTAGTATTAGAATTAGTATTAGTACTTTTATCATCTTTTAGAGGCTTACACGGCAACCTTGTCTCTCAAATTATGTTTTCAAATAATATATTGAGGAAACAAAACATATCTGACAAGGCACAAAATGTGGATACTGAACGTATCTGCAAAACATTCACTGACAATACATTTAATTTGTTTCCCTACAATCTGCTATTGCAATGCATTATCTCCTTGTAGCAACTAAAGCATGATAAAAACGTTTTAGTACTGCATACAGCTTGGCTCTAAGGATAGCAATGTCGGTCGGTCAGTTGTTTGGCCAATCCACCACTGGTTCAGTCTAAAATATCTCATATATAAAAATATCTCGCTAACATGCTAAACAAAGATGGTTAAAAGGGTAAACAGTATACCTGCTAAACAGCATGTTAACATCGTCATTGTGAGCATGTCAGCATGCTGACATTAGGGTTTAGCTCTGTGTCTAGCTTCACAGAGCTACTAGCGTGGCTGTAGGTTGGTCTTTATTGAAAAAGCCAAAAGTGAAAAGCACAAGAAAGGGCATGTTTACATCATCAACACTTGACTGAAACAAGGATCTTTTCCCTAACTTTAACCAAAGTGCCACAAGTGGGATCCCCAGTCTTCTGTGTCTAAGTCCTCAGCTTTGCATGCTCACCATTCACCCAAACCTGGCAAAACAAATTAGTAGTATATCAATGTAATTCAAAGAGACAGGGTTGTACAAAGAGACCATAAGCCCAATCAGGAGCTACGGAAGTATGTTACATTTGTGCAATACACTTCTGCACAGCTATTTTTTACTGAAGTATTGCCACGCTCCGATGATGTACATCTTGCTGTTGGTGAGCTCACCTGGAGCTACGGGGTCTTATCTGCCTCTACTCCGATTTAAACCCACAAAAGTGAGAGTGTTGCTCAGAAGTGCCTCAGCAAAGCATGCAGTTTTGAGTTACGGCTAGGTTGGTAATGGAAACTCAGCCTTCGGGTTATATTGGACGCATGAGTTTTCTCATCAAATCAGAGAGCATGGTAATATAGTTGGTACAGGCGAACCTGGAAGGGTTGTGGTGATTGTGGGGAATTGGGGATGGTCGCTGAGGTCAGTTAAGGTTTGAGATGATGATGTAAGAAGCGAGAGAAAACATTATGCTGCAGGAGGAAGGCTGGTATGTGAGTCTTTGGTGCAAAGTGGAAACTAAGAGAGGCAGGAGGGTTTCTCACACAGCTGTGTTGAATGTTGTGTTTTTGTGTGAATTAGATGTTGTCCTGACGTGAGGATTTTCCAATTTCCTGTTGAAAGAATGATGCTGTCTTGTGAAATGTTCAGCGTGACACGTTCTGTAAATCCATGACATTCTTGCAAAATTAAATTCTTTCAAAGAAAAGACATGCCAAACAATGATGTAGCATAGTTCCTATCAAAGCAAGAATAATGCCGGTGGAGATAAGCTGAAGTACATACACAGTAACAAAAATGTGATAGTACTCACCTTGGTATTTGTCACAGCGGCATGAATAATGTTTCTGACAGGTGGTAATTTCTTACTTAATGTAAAATATCTGGTATATTACTTCTGAAAGTCTGTATCAGCGCAGGCTATTTTCTCTTTTAACCAACAACATTCAGCCTAATGTGGCAAAGAGACAGTCTGAGTGATCTGAAAAAGGATTTCAGAGAAAAAAACGACTACAGCCTCACCAAGTGCATCAGCCAGCCAAGCGTTGATAGCCTTATCAGAACACTCCACAGAGAGCTCACAGCCAAACTTTTCACATCAGTGTGCTGCCTCTGTTGTTTTTGTGTTCAGTGGAAAGACAAAAAGTGTGTATGTGTGTGTGTGTGTGTGTGTGAGAGAGAGAGAGAGAGAGAGAGAGAGAGCGAGAGAGGAAGAGACAGACAGGCAGAGATAGATACTCTATAATGAGTTTCCATAAAGCACTCTCAGTGTGCTATCATTGTCGTGATTTTATGAATTCATCATAAAAGAGTGAGTAAATGTCACAGCTGAAGGTAATAGAACGGGATGCTGTGTTCAAAATGAAAGCCAGAGGAGTAAGAGAATGAAGAGGGGAGAAAAAAGGAAATTGTAGGGGCTCCTGTGATGATTCGGCTGATAACAAAAGCCATGACTGGTGATGTTCATGTGTGCTGTCTTTACCCGGGGACTCAGGGAGATAGAGGGGGTTCACTGGGAGAGAGCTGGCCATGTCTCTAAATAAAACACGACATTGATTTATGAGTGTGAGCCCGCTACGAGTGTAGCAGGTCTCTACAATCACTGGCACAAACACACACACACACACACACACACACACACACAAACTCAGAGTGCAGTTAAACCACTGAGTACACTCTTGCACTGTACATCTCAGCAATTCCACTTTACTTCTACAGAGCACAGCTTTGGGCACTGCGCTTTAAAAAATTTTTTTTTAACTTTTTTAGACATTATTCATTCCACGGCTACTTTCCTCTTAAACTCCAGAATGCTCTTCGGCCTGAAACATCACAATGAAACAAACTTCAAAGCAGAGAAATTATTTAATTGATGAAAACCAATCACTCTGCATTTCAGTGTGAACATGAAAGCAACTGGTCTGTTTGTGTAAAATTATTGATATTGTGGAGTTTCTGTCCCACCGAGATGAGGTTTAAACACAGAGTAACTTGGCCAGCAGCAAATAAACACTGGGGAAGTAATAAATTCTCTGAAAGTGCCTGTTCATAAAGTTACAGTCAAGAGTCATCGATGCTGTACTAATACCACCACTGCTATCTTGCTGTGAGGCTGGCCTTTCTTTGCCTCATTTCAATGAAAACCAAGGAGGACAAGGTTTTATGTTTATGAGACAAATGAGCATATCGTCTACAGTCACAGCAATAATGCCCTTAACTTTTTAAATTTAATTAAGGTTTTATAGGAGACTGTTGCTTGCTGCTGCAAATAGAATCATATCCAAAAGGTCAAAAGTGTAGGCTCCAACACGCCAGGAAGAATTGTCAACTTAAAATAGAACTTTTCAGGAATAGACACAGATGCAGAAACAAGTTGTTTTCATGGTTATTCACTTAAAGGAGTTGAGGGGCTGTAGAATAGAAAGAATAGATCAGCAGGGACAGAGTGAAAAGCTGAAGGTGCTGGCTGGCTGCAGGTGAAAGACTGAGGTGATTCAGTGGGTGACTAGAAGCAGGGAAACTGGAGAAACAGCACAAAAAATGTGATTCAGTGATTCAGAAAGATTTTGCTTGAAAACCAAGCACAGAAAGGAAACCTGATGACCTGACAAAGAAGTGAGAGGAGACTAACGCAGAGTTCGCGTCATATCGTACAGATCGTAATTACGAGCAGCAGAGCGGTGAAAGAAAATTGTAATTCCAAGTCTGAGATACCAGAAATTCCTGACACATACGATATCTCCCACTTGTTGAAAGAGCCACAGACGTGTCAACAAACCAGTGACAAAATGGCTGCAAAGCCACTATCACTGGCAGTTACATTTAAATAAATTTCACTATTAAAGGAGTAGTTCAACATTTTATAAATACGCTTATTTGCTTTTTTGCTGAGAGTTAGATGAAAAGATCGAAGCCACTCTCCTGTCTGTACAATAAATATGAAGCGTTACTGCCAGCAGCTGGTTAGCTTAGCAGTACTTTCTAGGAAGTCCCTGGACCCGGTTGAGAAATCGTCCAGTGCATAACCCCCCACAATGTGAGCTTTAGAGCTGCTGTTTGGGGGACTTTGTTACCTTCAGGGTACCTCCGCCAGGCTAGCTGTCTCCCCCATTTCTAACTGGCAGCGCAGCATTGCCAGTCACCTAAACATGCAAATGCATTTTCACAAATTAAATTTTAAAAGCTAAAGGGCACGGGGTGATTTATGCTTGTTTTATAGCACTTTGTATTATTTTGCAGCCATTTCCACCTTTAAGCTTTCTGTTTATTTCCATTTTAAAAAGTCTTTACATGACTGAACCTCACAGGTTGAGGCCCCTGAATCTGACAGTATACAAACAGATTTTGAATACTTCATGGAAGTTGACACCACTTTGCATGACAGAGCAATGTTGGCAGCAGAGATCTGAGGCTAGGCATCATGTTCAAATGACTGATTCTGCTGTAGTCTGACTCTGAGGTTCACTCTTTATGCTAATCTAAGATAACCAGCTGCTGGCGGTGGCGTCACGCACAGACATGAGTGGTTTCAATCTTCTTATCTTACCCTCAGCAATAAGCATATTACCCAAAATGTCTAAACTGTTCATTTAACACCAATACAATAGGAGATCTTCCTGTTATTCCCATTCTGCCGACCTCGTGTGAATAGGCCAAAATAAAGTGGAGCAATTGGAAGCAGCTGAGGAGTAATCAGTACAATGAGAGGCAGCTGGGCAAAGTCCATCCAGGGGGATCCAGGACCTGTAATGTGATGCAGAGGACTCAGCCATGAAAGAATTTCTTTACTTTGCTCGACCTTCAGTCTGCTTGTAATGTGTGCATAAGTCACCGTGGAGCAGAACCAACTTAAAGAAAAACAACTCCTGTTAAGACGTATTTTTAGATTAATGATGTATGATTAGTCTGTAATTTTTTATACCCAGCAGTACTTTGAAAAGCTCACTCTGCGATCCATTAAATTAACCAAAGACCTTTTAAATGAGGCAAATCAAAGAGCGAGCTAACAATTAATACAGCTCTGAGAATAGCATCAGCTGAGCTGACACAAAATCCCCAGCACAGTAAAGAGCAGTGGTCCGCTTTAACTTGAAAACTTTGTGGAGGCAAAAAGAGCAGCATGGAAACTTTAGCACACTGGAAATCGTTACATCTTCTCTGCTAATGAATGCTATGTTTGATCATGTTCAGCAGCACGCAGGAGGTCTATGTAGATACAATATAGTGTGTGTATTTTTCAGGAAGCAGTTTGTATCTTGTTTTAATAACAACATGCCATATCAATTATTGTTTAAATGCGTTTTGATTCCAGCATGGGTTTAGCGTATAATTGCTCAGGAATTGTCTGGGCACATGCACACACACACACACACGCACGCACACACGCATCTCAAACCACAGCTTGTTTCACTGCCATTGCTTGTCCTGTGATTTTTACTTGTTTCATCCTCTTGATCAGGCACAAATAATTTCAAAATGAACGTGAGGTGTTTGAATTCCATGCTCAGTGTTTTTTAATGTTTTAACTGCTACAACAGAAAAATAAATGTACCTTAGATAGACGGAGGGTAAAAAACAACAAAGCAGCAGAGTTGTCAGCAATTCTACAATCAGTGCAGACAATATGGAAAATTAGCCAGAGAGGTAAGAAGGGACAAAGCGAGGTGGATCTATTCTTTTATTGTTCTGAAAGCTGAAACAATTGTGCTTTCATTTTTTTGATTTTCATCAGCCTGTTTTTTTTTTTCTTGCAATTTTCTTTTTTCCTTTTGGTAGAAGGTTGAATGCATGTACTACCCCCCTCGCTGTAGAGCGAGTGTGTTTTAATGAGTATTATCTCTCCATGCAAGGTTTATCTCATTTTGTTCAAACTTAACAGCAGCTGCACATCTAAAATGGCATCTATTAATATGTGATATTTCAATGCCACATCCAACAAACGCTGCTATTATCTTTTTCTTTTCTTTTTTTTTTTTAGATGGAAGAACTTTGTGGAATTCACAGCAGAAAACAATGTGACAGTGGACTGAAAGGTCTGCACAGCTGCAGACGGACAAAGTGAATAGACCGGAAAAAGTCACCATCGTCACCTCTGAGCCTGAGCCCACTACTCCACTATTCAGTTTCATTAAAGCTGGGACATGCTGTCCTTTTCTGTTTCCTGATCCCTAAAGATGAGGATCATAGAGTGTAAATCAAAGGAGTAATCACTGTCTTCACGAGACAAATGAAGAAACCCCAGATACGACATCAAATGCTATTTCTTTATTCTTTTCGAAGGATTTTGGGGTGTGAAAATGTGTGCTTTAAGAGAGTGGTTAGTCTGTCTATGCATGCTTTCATTACATGAATCAGATGTAAATATCCATAGTTCTGTAGGTATACTATATCACAGTACATCTTTCATTATGCAGCGGTGCCGTGTTTTGTTGATGCAAAATACAGAGTCCCAGCAAGCAATTATAAACAAATGTTTCACCTGACTTCATAAGTTATTTGTTTGTACAATTAAGACATTGTGGCAAAAGATATAAAGTAATAAAAATGGGATACATGCAGTTGAGGAAAGAAGCCAAAGGGGCTTCAAATTCAATCAACTGTAATCATAATGATAATCATCTGCTCCTGACTGTCTCTCACTTTACTGCCTCATATGAATTTCTTGCCACTGCATCGGCTAAGATTCATTTTTGTCTCCTTATTGACTTTTAATGTATTCCTATCACCTCTATATGTTTTCATTTGCAAGTAGGCACTCACCTTCTTGCTAATGGCGCTAAAAACAACAGCAGGTTACCAAGCAACAAAGAGATTTAAACAATGAAACATTTTGCAAAGACATTCCCTTCAGTTTTTCAATCTTTTCTTTGGCAAACTGAGCTTTATCTAGTTAAAACACTTATTGTGTATTTCGCCTGACTCGTGTTGAGTGTGAGAAGTGAGAAAGTCACTGAAATTGAGTTCTTCCTTTCATGTCATGTAGTTTAGCTATGCATATTTATATTGTGGAAGCTTGTGAAAGATGTGCTTATATGAATGCATAAGAGAGAAACAGAAGGATCTTGTACGTTGTCAAAATGTGTGCTACAGCAAGTGTGGTATTTAAAGTTTCATGAGGAGGGCTAGTGTCTAAATCATAATGCTTGAATATTGGATCAGACAAGCAAAAGAAACAACCACTATGGGAAAAACTGAACAATCGTAATGTGTCAAAATCAACAAGCTCATCCCATAAACATAATCACTTGGTTAGGGTTCTTATGGGGCACTGGTAAACACAATATACCACTTAGAGACTATTTCAGTAGGCTCAGTGCGTTGTCAGAGTCAGACTACAGCAGAATCAGTCATTTGAACACGATGCCTATGCACAGCTCTCTGCTGCCAACATTGCTCTGTCATGCAAAGTGGTGTCAACTTCCATGAAGTATTCAAAATCTGTTTGTATACTGTCAGATTCAGGGGCCTCAACCTGTGAGGTTCAGTCATGTAAAGACTTTTTAAAATGGAAATAAACAGAGAGCTTAAAGGTGGAAACGGCTGCAAAAATAATACAAAGTGCTATAAAACAAGCATAAATCACCCTGTGCCCTTTAGCTTTCAGAATTTAATTTGTGAAAATGCATTTGCATGTTTTGGTGACTGGCAATGCTGCGCCGCCAGTCGAATATCCTTTTTTAATGAACAAACGAGGCTCATAATGTGTTTCAGCTGAGTGGGCACATTTAAAGTATAGCAGGTTGTGTATATAGCATATTATATAGCACTTTTATTATGTACCTATATGCCACCAGCACCACCTCTCACACCACCTCCTCTTTGCTCGTCTCCTTGTCGCCTGTGCACCTACTCGTATGTGAACAGAGCTCTGAGGGTTCACTGAAGATCACATCTGAAAGAGAAGCCACTGGTGCATACGCTATCGGGCTGCTCCATGTGTGTGGAGATGTGGCATTTGAAAAAAGATGATCTTGCGTGTTAAAAAAAGATGAAGTTGAGGGAGGGGAGGGAAGGGGGTGGGGGGGTGGGGGGGGGCAGTCGAGCAACGAAAGTACGCCAGCGTGCCGTGCGCCAACAAAGTGCCTCGCGCCTGCCTGCTGCCTGGTGTGGGGAGGGAGATGCGACCTGTCAGAGAGTGAGGGGGCTGGCTGAATGACTTCACATCACCCTTTCAGCTCCAGCAACTTCCCATTTATATTGTAATGCAAATCCATGGCCTGTCCCAGATGGTGCTTTTCCAGCATCGTGGGTGCATAGAAATATGATTATTTATCCCAAGCACTTCTAAAGTCTTTAATGCACCCTCCTCCGTCTGCTTCTATCCCCTCCTTTCACTGGCAGCGGTTTAAAGTCTGTACAGTCTGATGTGTGTCTCCCTAATGGTAAAGGAGAAAAAGAATAGACGATAAATTTGGGGAGAATTTGACAAGGGAGTACCTAAGAGATTACAGAAAAGAAGGAGAGCAACAAACCTAAGTGCATAAGTCAAGAAAAGGGGGATAGAAAAAAAAACTCAAGTAGATCATTTTCTTGGCTGAGCATTAGGCTAAGAGGCATAAGCCGTAATTCTCATGACTCAAAAGTGCTTTTAATCACCTCTGCTGAGCAAAATGTAGTCCACAAGCCCGTATCAGTGCTGAACATCATCTTCCTGAAAGCACATTCAGATATGTGCCTGAATAGATTCGCCCATCTCTGCCTGTGTGGGACATAGAAAGAGCCTTTTTTTCGTTTGCTGCTTACATCAAACAGCTCAGAACATGTTTTAGATTTTACACAATGACAATACATACAGCATCCACGTACAGGCGTCTTGTAGATTTCACTAAATTAAAATGTAATGAAGAGTTGAACAAGCAGTAGATATTGAAATGTGTCATTTTAAAGATATGACTAATATGCAACAATAGATAATGGAACTTCAAGGTAAATGATATTACACCTAGCTGAGAGCAAATCTTTTTTTTATCTCACCTAAAATCATTTAAGTCCATTTTCAGACTTGCTTTTTAATGTGACAGCACTTTGTAGTCATGCTTGATGGGATCATCTGAGCGAGGTTATGCACAATAGCAGAAACAGCACTGCTGGAGGTTTTTGTGTGTGAAACATGCACATCCTGAGGGACTGTGTGTGCTGTAATCAGTTGAGTACCATAAGCCGCTCTCTTATATTGTCAGCCTTTCTATACTTTCATCATAACACCTTCGCCGGTATGCCGCCTGCCTCAGAAGCATTTAGGTAGCACTTGACACTTCCTGCACAGAGTAATTAAATCACAATCTGGTGTCAGATCAACTCCTCCAACCCCTGTCATCTCATTATATTATATGTTCTGACGCGTGTTTGTATCTCTAACTTCAGTTGACACAAAGTTTGAGTGGAACAGAGAAGACTTACTTGAAGATATTGGCTAGCAGTAAAACAGGGTGTCTGCATGTGATGCAGCAGCGTGAGGCCTCCATTTTTTCATCACATTTCTCAAAAGCCAGCCTTGGTGAAATTTTTCAATTGAAAAAAGGTAATAAACGTTTTGTCTCTCCTGCTTTGTCCCAAAATCTTAGGTCCGTTCACTCTAGAGGTGTAACACAAGGCTACAATCTGTGTCACAAAAACATCTGTATTCCTATCTGTGTTCGGATTGTAGGCTTGTACCGGGTACCTGTGTAACATGTTAATGGTTCAGGCGGAAATCAATAGTGAAAATAAAACAGGAGGTTCAAAAGTGCATTGGCCCAAATTGCCTGATTGTATTTAAAAACTGGAGCTTATATATACTGTATAATGGGAGGACTCCCAGATAAATTTGAAGCTGGTTTGATGTGTCTGTGAACACAAATGAGAAAGTTATTGACAAAGCTCCTTTGACCATATGCATGCACTTTACAGACGGTGCCTAACTTCAGCTCCTCAGTTTCCTGCCTTCTTCCTGCCTTCTGTCAAGCTGTGCAGTGTTAAACTGCAGTCAGAGCAAAATCTGCCTGGCAAAATGTACTCGCATGGTGTGGCCAAAAGCGAGGGGGGGGGGTAGGAAATAGCATGGGTAGGGTTGTAAACATAAACTGCGGGAGCTAGCATGGCTAATGTGCTAACAACAGCGGTCCATAAAGCTGCTAATCATACATTGTTTTATCAATCATTTTACTGTAAATAACCTCTTTCACTGTCCCTGCACTCACTACAATCAGCATCCGTTCTTCTCTTCTTATTATTATTTCGCCGTGCTGTTATAAAACAAGAATATAAACAACACAGAACCCCAGATTTTGCGTGTCCTGCGCAAAGCAAAGGAGTCAGTTTGCGACGGGAAGTGAATGTGTCTCACCCCGGTCAACATAGAAATGAATGGAAAGCAAATTTCTGCCATATATTTTTCCCTCGTATCTGTTCAGGGTGCATTATCTGTGCATATCCAGATAATATATTCGTATTCGTTTACACCAGTAGTTCATCCAAATCACAAAAAAACTAATTTTCTCACTCTTTGTGGTGTCCAGCCTTGCAGAAGGTTTTCTGTACTGAGGTTTTCACATATTTGGTGCTGAAACTTCTGCTATGACCCCAATATGATGGAGGTGAACAGAATTTTGTTTTTGCTGCTCAAAGCATTAAAAAAAAACTTCAGCAACTTTTCAGAAACAATGCCCTGATTACATCCACAAACCTCACTGCCAACTGTTTCTCTTCTAGCTTTGTCTTGAGCAGAAAGTCTCCCTAATGAAAACTGTTCACAGCTGGATCTATAAGTATGCTTTACTGCTTCCTAACAGTATAAATAGAGCATTGCACCTAGAGGATTAACTCATTTTATCGTTGCCATGTGAACGAGCCAGTCAGCCTGTTATTCACTAAGTAACATACAGTACAGTACAGCCAGCATGTTGCATCTGCATGCAGCTGGCTTATTTCAATAATATATATGCCTTTATTTTTCTCAAGCTTTCCAAATAGAGCAAATTAAAGGCAATCTAACTTTGAGCAAATGTAAATGGCTTAATGGAGCTATCTCCTGTAATTGCCCCACTCAGTCAAGCATTCATTAAGTGCTAGAGAGGTTGGCTACTCTGTACTTTTTATACATAAAGCTTAACAGATTTTCTCCCCGAATAACTTTCACTTCACTTCTGATTCCCACTGTTTTATTTTATCTTTCTGTGAGTCATACAACATACATATAAACAACCTCTTTAAAGGGCACGTTGCCATTTTTGACAGAATACTGTACCTGACACTCATTTTCACCATTGTTTTTTCAGTCACTATTTTAATTTCCTCTGGATTTGCAGCTCAGTGAATACTAGTAGTAGTATTCATTGACCCGTGGAACTGCAATCACAGAGCAATCCAGACAGGGTTCAGATGCACTACAATATGTCCCAGTGTTCCCGAAGAGAGAGGAAAATGAAGGCAAACTGACACCCACGATGACTTCAACTCGTCACAATGTGTGGTGAACCATTTCATCACTTCTAAAAGCACAAGCAATCAAATCCATTTCAGCTCCTTTTCACATACCTGACCACAATACAAATTGCAGAATAAAACACTGCAGGCGGCTTCAGCTGAAATCACAAGCTCTCTTGCCGATTAGGTCTTTTTTTTTTCTTTTTTACTCTCTAAAACAATTGCTTGTTTCTCCGCAAGAGGCAAGACAAAAACAAACATCTATATTCAATGATCCAGCCATCAGGAGATTATTGTGTTTGTCATGTCTGGCCTGTTGTCATTCCACATCACTCTCCAAACAGTTTACCTGCCCACACAAAGAGCAGTAGTTGGCCATAAGCCTAGATGGTCCCCATAGTTTCATGTTGTTCACCATCTGTGCTCAAGGCTAAAACTCGCTACGGCCATTACAGTGAAGGGGCAATGAAAGAGATGAGCCCGGGAGGTGACTGGGAGGTTAATGCAGAGGCTACTTTGCACCACATAGTCAGACAGGACGACAGACAGAAGAGTGAAGTTTGTAAAAAGGACAAAGGTAGTGGAGTGTGTTTGGGAGCAATTCACCGTTTGCTAAGCCACACCCCCTTAGTTACTGTTGCTATACCTGTCAAGCTTTCTGTTCTGACCCGGGACATATGCAATTTACGATAATATCGTTGGCAGATTTACCACTCGAAAACTCAAGGCTAGACGTCAGTGTCCTCAACAGCGTTGACAAAAAGAGAGGAAGGCAATGTGACTTTCAACAATTCTACGATGAACGGAAAGTAAGAAGAACTAGAGAACATCTTGTGATGGGATCACACCAACCACAACGCCCGTCAATATGTTGACGTTCCGACCCATGAATACTCAGTACTCATTACTACATTAGTACATGTATACTCAGTACTCATGGGTCAGACCACACCCACATACTAACATAGTATTTTGCGCAAACATCCGTTAAGAACAACTATTAACAGTGATCCGCAACTCAAAGCAAATGTGGATTAGGAGCATAAAGTGTGTGTGGGGGGGGGGGTCTTGGACACATTTTGCCATGACGACACACACAGAGAATCAAAAGGTGAAAACAATACCAGCCACACGCTGTCTCGGTGGGTGAAAAAAGGAAATATGGAGCCGCAGATGGCTGGAAGATGCCGACAACATGGTCTGTTTGTACTGCAGGAAGTTCAGTTTTATATCACCGCACAGTCTGAGTCATAGTTTTAGCACAACATGTAAAAACAAATACTCCAGTAATATTAAAACGACTACATGATAATGGATCTTTGTGGAAATCGATGTGGGAAATCTGGCCATGGAACTGCTCAAACTGCAAGGCAGACGACCAGAAATCCAGCCGAGAGCCAGATCTTTGATCGTGTAGGCAAATGAGTCAGCCTTTGCAACCTCTCTCAAACTGCACGTCAAACGACAACCTATCTGACAGAAATGTGGCCGGATTCTAAAAGTTGTCAGGGGTGACCAATTCAGGCCTTAAATCTGGCTTAATCCGTACAATGTTTGCCTGGCTTATATATGGTATAATGCTAAAATATGGAGGCTGAAGCTACATGTCCTCAGCATTCTCATCAGCTGATGATCCAAGGAGCATTGTCTGTGTATTTTGGGGCAGAGCCGTAGTATTACGGTTCGATAGCTTAATTCTTAGCATTCTTGGACAAGCAACACAGGCATAAGATTTAATTTTTAATGTTGGTATTTTCAAACAGCATCGTTCTTACACGAGAAAAGATTTGAGGATGAGGAATAACGGAGGTGTTTGGCAAAGGACAATGCCAATATATCTAAGCCAAGTTTGGCTGGAGTTGCTGGAGTCTAAACTTCCTCAAACTAAATAAAGAGCAGGACAGAGATGCTTTCGTCATTCTAAACTCTGACGCAGTGGATGTTTCAGTCCTGGACAAGTATTGTTCTAACGTAAATCTGTAACTCCATAATACAGTTAGCTTCTGGCATGCCCCTTGACTTTGGAAATAACACTAGGTAATGTATGGTAGGTGGTACGCTAGTAGCCTGGCATACTAATCTCAGCAGTTTATGTCGGAGCAGACAAACACACTGTTCAATGCATCCCTTACACTTTTGCTCTTGTGTTTTTGGTTTTGGAAAGTCGATTTAAAAAAAACACATTACTCTCCAAACTCTTGAAATGACAAATATCTTTCTTACTACACCGCTTCAACTTGTTGAGAATCCGAAGCTAGACAGGCCTGCATAGTTACACTTTCAAAGCTATGATTAGATAATCGCTGTTCTGTTTGGTCAAAATACTAGGAAGAAATGAAATCCTACCATTATACGAGGAAATTGTTAGAAATACTGTATGAGAGCAGTGTCAAGAGAGGAAGCCTGAAGTTGGAGACTAACAACTAAATAAAGATACCAAGGACACATAATAATCACAGCAAAACAAACCTTAATCCATAGCAGGTGGACACCTGCAGCTTTTGACCACAGTTGTCTCTTTATTTTGGGAGGACTGAGCACCCAGAACCCACGCCGAGTGAGCTCATTGTGCCCTCTAAGTAGCAGGAAGTGCAGCATCACCATCTATAGGCCAGAGAGGCAATGGCACTCTCCAGAGCCGTGACAACAGCTGCCTTTTACACAGTGCCTGCTCACACTGTAGACACACATTGTGCCTACAAACACCACTTTCAGAATCAATTACTCACACACCACAGGTCACAGAACAGTTCATTACTGTTCATTTACCAGTGAATGTTCAATAGCGAGCCCATTACAGGGGAAAGGTTTCAACCTCGCAGCCAAGACAACAGGAGAACGAGTATGACATTTTAATGATACTACTAAAGATGAGCAAGAGAACAGTAAAAACAAATAAATTAAAGCAGATTGTGGTGAGCTGTATGAAATAAAATAGAGGGGGAAAAAAGCAAGTATGTTTTGACATCAGTGTAACTAACAATGAAGCTGGCTTCTAACTGTATCGATCAACTGTATCCCATTAACCTGACTTGCCGTTTATCTCACTGAGATCCATAATATCATTATGATTTCTGTTAATGCCATTTTACCATCACAATATTTTAAAGCTACAGAATAAATGGAGAAGCGGCATGTTTTTCTGCATTGATTTATACAGGTAGTTCTGCATTCCCTTCGATTGCCATTCACTTGAGAGACAGTCAGCAGCGGTTAAAGTCTCTGCTGTAGCTAATTAGGTCACACTTGACACACCTTTTCGCATCTCTCTCCCTGGCAATTATTCTGGCAGAACACACTTCTGGTAAACAGAAAGTTTACTCCTCCACTTCTTTCAGATATGGATTTGTTGTTTCTTTTCTCTGCTTTCGGAGGACTTCTTTCTTCATGCCTTCAATTCCCCAGATTCCACAGTCTGCCTCCCAAGTGGAAAACCACATCACTTGCTTCAGGTTTCATCAGATGAAATTTGACTAGGTGGCAAAAACATGAAAGAAAGGACTGAGATGATAAAAACACTTCCGAACTTAACAACCATCATGCCCTCGCAGTTTATTAGATAACATCCATGCAAATGTTCTACAACATTTTGACCTCTTTCGGGGCTTTTACAGAAACACAGAACAGTCGATCACAAAATCAATACGTTTTTATTCAGCCTCAACAAAGAATTCAACAGAAAATCTCCCTTGCTTTTCAGAGATTTGTACTTTTTCTTTTTATGCGTTGCCAGTCTACAGACTCAATTTTCTTTTAAGAACAATCAAACATTTTCTCCAAAAGGTGTATTTTTCAAAATAGAAAAACATACTGTAGAATCTGGCTATGAAAAGATATACAGGCAAAAGTAAACTACTACCACAATGTAAAAAAGTCCTGCATTTGAAATCCTACTTAAGTAAAAGTACAGAAGTATTAACAGCAAAAGGTAGTTAAAGTATCAAAGAAAACACAAGAGAAAACAACCTTCTGCAGTATTCTTTTTTTTGTTTGTTTTCTCTAATCTTTCTTTGCTTTTTGTAAAATTTTGGAGAGTTTTACCTCTTGGTGCATCAAACAGTTATTTAAATGAAACCACCTGAGAAGTTTAAAGGGGACATTTCTCTTTGGTGAAACTGTTTTAACAGCTAATTTCTGAAACACGAGACAACTAGTCACAGTGCTTTTGTAAAGGGGTCACAAACTAAAACGATTGGGACCCAGCGGTTAAATCTGCAACACTGCATTATATTTTATAAAGTTTGACAATATTTTGTATGTAAAATCTTAATTAATCAGAAAAGTAATGGTAGCTGTCAGATAAATGCAGTGGAGTAAAAAGTACAACATTTCCCTCTGAGATGTAGTGGAGCAGAAGCAGAAAGTAGCAGAAAATGTAAAGTACTTTAATATGAAGTATAGTACTTGAGTAAATATGCTCAGTTACTTTCCACTACTGATTGCATGTGTGTACTGTAATAGTAACAGGAAAATGAAAGCATTGTCACTATCATAAGTTTCACTAATGGCATTATGAATACACAACTGCCTCACATACATCACATTTCAAAAGGCCCCTTATTTTGCACTGACCTGGTGACTGAGATGATATATCATCTGTCTGATGTTGGCATCGTACTCCTCCATCATATGGATGGACACAAAGGCTTCCAACTTCAATGCATCCATTCAATCTTTTCTCACATTTGATGAAATGAGCTCTAATAATAATTAAGAGTCACAGAAACGTCGGGGTGCACTTAATAATGACATGTAATCAGTTCTCATTATGTCTGATAATGCACATCAGTATTCAAATAAACATACACAGTAGTCAATCCAATCAGATGTCATAATTTTCAATATATACTGTGTATATCTTTTTTTATTCACCCTGTTATTATGAGGAAACCCTGAAAATAATTATTTTTTATTAAACTTTAAAGTTCACCTAAATCACAAAAAAACATACAGTATTTTTCCCACTCAGCCCTGGCGGTATCTAGGCAGCCAGGCAGTTTTGAGATATCCTCTGCTGAGACTTCTGTCACCACTCCAATATGTGGAGGTGGTTGAAATTCGGTTTGTGGTGCTCAAAGTGTCGCAAAATGACATTTTAAAAACTCAACAGCAACGTGTCTTTCAAGAAGCAATGTCCCGGTTACTCTGGATAATCTGCAGGCGTCTCTGTGGACATGTTTCACTTGAGTCGTTTGTTCAGTAGAAAAGAGTCCCAATGAAAGCTGTTGACAGTGTGGCATGGCTGAATACTATGGGTGACTGGCAAAATATGTGTCATGATTTAGGTGTACAAATCCTTTAACACTAAGAGTGAGGAGGGGCAGATTCATAATAATAACAAGACAGGGAGATATCTAGGCGAGTTAAAATACAATGTGCTACTGTGTGCATGACAAGAAAGCTTGCTGTATGAGTGTTAATAAAATGAGCCATACTGTTGTACAGGATGTATTAACCCATGAAAATATTCCCCAACAAATCCACGATTTATTCCTATTTGAGTGACGCTTGCTCAAAACTACAGCGTCCAGCTGCTTTAGGTAACTATTGAGCCATTTTTAACAATAAAACTGTATATTTGTGGCCATTATTAAAACTTAACATCTTCAGTAGGAATGAATGGATTTGGAGCTAAGTGCTTCAGACAGATGGGAGTGTCGGAAAGTTTTAAGAGACGGACAACACATTGTTGGTTGTGGTCTTTTCATGGGATTTGTTGACATAGAATAACATCACCACCATCTTTTCAGACAGACATATACCCAATCTGCAATCTGCTCCTGAATCAACACTGACTAATCATAATCATCATCTTTTATCTCCCAGAATGTGGAAAATACAAGTTTTGATGGAGCTAAATTATCACTTCTACATTAATGTGAACATCGTATTCTTCTGACAGTCGCTATTAGCTGCTATTGTTGCAGTGAAGAGAAGGATGACAGATCAAGCTCGTGATAACGCTGTTATCAGAGCGATTAATGCAGTCATTATGTAGAAATGATAATGGCTTTTATTTGTCATAGCAGAAATAATTCAAACAGGTTTATTTGTTAGAAGCTTATTCATTAAGATATTTTGCATCGAGTAAAATAATGTGTATAAAAACAATCATATTTTAGAGAACTGTAAAAACAAAAATCAGCAACATGAATATATTATGAGGCTGAAAGCCATAAATCAAGCAGAACACAATGAAAGTGTCAAAATGTTGAATTATTTCAGAGAACACTGCATGTTTGATCACGGCTTTGAATCTTCCATGAAAGTGCATTTCCTTCTTCAAATGCTCCCTGCAGAGTGTGGCCTCGCAGTGAAAAATAAGAGAGAAAGAGCGACAAGAGAAAGTTGGCTGGCAAGTACCGGCTCCCCTGGCGTCTTTTCCAGCACACAGCCAAGATGGCCATATTGTGTCTCTAAACAAATCGAATGGTTGGCACTGTGACAAGCCAGCCTCTGTGGTGTTCAGATTCACCGAGTCAGCACGACTGTGCTCCTTCATTCCCAGGTCACCGCATGCAGCAGCCAGCAGGGAGCCTCAGGCCTGTTTACTCAACTGCTGGATGGCAACTGTGTCATTAGTCTTTTGGCTGCGAGTTGAAAAAAATAAAACAAGACGCATTGATTACTTTGTGCTAAGTTTTTAAACTAAAAGCAGTCCATCTTCACTTCTTTCCAATTCGTTAAGTTATATTGTGAATAAAGATTCCTGCTGGGTTTAGGCTGAGCCTTATTTATATAATTTAAAGAGTGGACATTTATCCACAGACTCGAGGGTTTTACTAAATAGATCCGTCTCTCTCTGTAGCTTTCGCAGCACACTGCAGTGCTAAACTCATCCCAATGAACCATTTTTATTCCAACAGTTCTTTTTTGGATAAATAGATTAGGTAAATAGAATATGTCAATAAAACATCAGAAAATAAGGAAAAAATATCACAGTTTCCAAAAGGGCAAAGTGACATCTTTAAATATCTTGTTTTGTCCTATAGATATTTAATTTACATTTATGTAAAACTGAGGAAAGTTTCATATCCTCACATTTAAGAAAGTGAAACGTTTGGACCCCATCGCAACCAAGCTACGTCCAAAGCCTCTCCCAAGTATAATAAACTCTTCTCTTAATTTAGGCCTCTTTCCCACAGCTCTTAAGGCTTCAATGTTAAACCTCACCTCGAGAAATCCAATCTAAATTACTCTGAGCTAAACAATTACAGACCCACCTTTTTTCTGCAAAGCTTTAGAGAAAATTGCTTTTAATCAACTACTTGTTCATCTAACCGACAACAGCATATTAGAAAAGCTCCGATCTGGTTATCGAGCAAACCACAGCACTGAGACTGCTCTAGTGAAAACAATCTGAGAATTATTGTGGATGCAAACAATGTGGCTGTTCTTCTCTTAGACCTCAGTGCAGCATTCGATACAATTGACCACGAAACTTTAATTGACAGACTTGAGAAATGGGTGGGTCTCTCAGACCGAGCTTGGTTTCAGTCATATTTAAGTGGTAGACAGATGTTTGTCAGCCTGAGTGCTTTTGTATCAGAGATCGTGGTAATGAATATGGTATTCCTCAAGGAGGCATCATCGGCCCAATTTTGTTTTCATTATACATGCTCCCACTTGAAAACATTATTAATCATCACCATGTCAGCTACCATTTTTATGCTGATGATACATAATTGTACGTCTCTGTCTCTCCAAATGATCCCAATGCACTGCATGCTCTCATTGCCTGTCTCACTGACATTAAAGTATGGATGGATAAAAACTTTAAAGCTAAATGAGGGTTTTACAGGACCTGAAGCAGTCAGAGAAAAAATTGCACCCAATGCTTGGTGGTCTTAGAAAAATCACAAACCTGGGAGTGAGTTTAGACCCTGTTTTCTCATTTTAACAAGGTTATAACATCCCTTGATTAATCTTAGGAATATTGCCAAAGTCAGACCTTTTTTAACTCAGAAAGATGCTGAAATGCTCACTCACGCTTTTATTATTTGTCGTTTAGACTATTGTAATTCCCTTTTTACTGGATTACCTAAAAAGATATAAGAAAACTACAGCTAGTTCTTCACAAAAACAAAGAAAATGATCACATTATCCTACTGCTTAGGACTTCTGTCTTTATCTTTTATAATAGATTATATAGATTATATTATCTATTATATAGATATTTATAATAGATATAATAGTTCTTTTACATGTTTGTAAAGCTTTAAATGACCTTCTTCTTCTTCTTCTTCTTCTTCTTTCTTTTTATGTTCCAGCCTGATCACTAAAGTCCTCCATCGCTTTTCTTTTAAATGTTCTTTATGTGTCCCATAAAAGTACCGGTGAGGGTGTCTTCCTGCTTTTATGCCCCTAAACTGTGGAATTCACTGCCTCTGGATATCAGAAGCTCTCTAATCTGGCTTTTAATTGGTAGATATGCTATAGCTTTAGTTGTTAAGTTTTAATAAATGTTTTTTACCTGGTATAATTGTTAGTCTTGCAAAATTGTATCTATTTGTGTTTATTTTTGTTTTTAGTTTATTGTGCTTATTGCTTTCATTTTGCTATGTGAGGGCTTCATGTTTGCATGAAAGGTGCTGTATAAATAAAGTTGAGTTGAGATGTATATACTGTATATATTCCCACATAAAGCTGTACTCTCTAAAGAGTCCAGAAAACCTTTTTGCTAGTGAAACAGAAATGTCTGCTCTCTCTGGGGCAATGAATGTCTATTTTTTACGACAGCGTCGTAAAAGAAACGTCTTTGTGTCACACACCCACACACACACACCACATACATACCTACACACACACACCCAGACAAAGTATCGACAGCCTCAAACGCACACATCCATTACTGACTTCCCAACAACAGCCCTTTACAGGCAAATAAAGGGTATTAGTGTAAGAGCTATAAAACCTGTCACACCTCCAGTTACATGTGTCAGACAGTCAAACTCGGAGGAAAAAGGAAAGAAACGTGCTCAGCGGAAGATAAAAGAATCGATAAAGGAAAGAGAGAAAATGAAAAGGGAGTGAGATTAGCCACGCATTTGTTGTGTACTCGCTGGGATGCAAGCAGGCTAATTGCTCAGAGACCAACATGAGGCACTGAGATGGGGAGCGTCAGCAGCTCTGATCGATTGTTAGAAGTTCTGGTGATATATACTGTATGTATGTGTGTGTGTGTGTGTGGGGAGGGGGTGATCCAATGGATCAAATGACCAGTAGATACTCACAGATCCAATACCACAATGTAATCTCAGCAAAATGTATGGAAATGTGCAGATTTCAAGTATCAAAAGAAAAAGTGAATGTAATAAAATATTGAGGGGGGGGGGGGGTTGAGTTGGGTCCCGGGCAGGGGGGCTTTGTTAGTGGCCTCACTCCTGTGTGTGATTTAGAAGTGTGAGAAGTGTGATGGGGTTTTATGCATTTCCAGCATTTCATGATGTGTGTTTGCATCTCTTGATGGTGGTGTGCACATTTTATAGTGTGGCCAGTTCTAGCGCCCCCCAGGACGCAGCTCTCCCGTTTAGATAAACTCCAAGGACCCTGTTTTTGAATGACGATAATGTAATAAAGATTGTCATTTTACCTGTTGTTCTCAGTGGTTGAGTGGTGTTTGTTCTGAGGTCTCTGACATTTCTTCCCATACGATCCTTAGGGTCTGGTTGCCTTTAGGCCAGCCTAGTCTCAAACTTGAATCTATTACAATATGATGGAAACGCTACAGTATCGCAGTACTTGAGTAATTTCTTACTTTCTTAGTACTTTCACAACTGTGGTTACTCGCTATCTGTTAGATACCAATTTGCCATGAGAAGATTATGTACCAGCGATTATATAGACGATTATATCGGTTAAATTGATTATTTGTCAATGGGAAGCAGAAACTGCGGGCTGTCAGTGTCATTTGTTAACCACCGAGCATTAGACAAAAAAAAGCATAATTTACGCTGCCACAATGAGCAATGAGTATTGGCTATAAAAGATTCCACTTGTCATCCTCAGCCACCTAATTCCATTTCACACACTGATCAGTTGTATCAGTGGCAGCTCGTCCTCATTTAAAACCATTAATGACTTTCCTGCAGAGAATTCAGCAGAATGGATGTGATTATTTTGCCCTTTGTGTGTGTGTGTGTGTGTGTGTGTGTGTGTGTCGATGTCCAATTTATTTGCTCACATCTCAGTTTGAAGTAAGTGTTTAATTATCGTGTTGTTTGAGCCACGCTGCAGCGTGCTCTGTCAACATTTATACTGAAATGAACGATGAAAGATTTAGCATATGAAAAATCTCATATTGATACTGGCCTCTTCTTTGGTATCTGTTCAAAAAGATCCTAATTGTTATTCATCATTGCTTACCTCCATCTAATACTCAGTCGTGGCAGTAGTAAAGAGGATGGGGGGGGGGGTTAATGATGGCAACCAAGCTACAGCTGGGAAAACATAGGAGGCACATTGTTCGAGACATCTAGTGTGTCATTGCCTCCCAGCGGCGGCCATGAATGCAGCAGGACTCATGCGTCTTCCAACCCTCAACTCACTCTTAGTTAAACTTAACGTGAATTATAAAAGGAGCAAGAGGAAGAGCATTTTCATCGCCAGTGGAAAAAAGGCAGAGCGTTTGCCTGAGACCGCGGCCTGTATTCATCAAACTTCTAATAATTACAGATAAGAACACTCTAAAGAGACAATTTAGAGTGAAAAAGGTTCTTCGCTGAGTCACATCACATCTCCCTCTCTTTTGTCATGGCTTCAGAGCCAAGTCTGAATGAGACACATTTATCAAGTGAGTTACTCTTACATACAGCAAAGTGTAAAAGGAAACTTAAAGGGCAACTTTCGAGCGATCACATGATGAATCACATGAAGGAATCAGAAACAAGGATTTATGAGACATCTGCTAAATTGTTTTTGTCTTTTAGAATAATTCTACGCAGTGGTATGTTGTTCTTTTTCTTTCTAACCTTAAGGTAAGTTTCACTGAGAGCCCATTCACACACACATTCACACCTGGAAGCTACCCAGTACAACCACAATCTGACCGGTTGGCCACTGGAGCAGTTGAACTCATTACTCAGTGCCAGTGTTGTGCTAGTTACAGAAAAATAGTAATTAGTTACAGTTCCTAGTTACCTCATTAAAAAGTAACTACATTTTACTGATTACTTCCAGCAAAAAGTAATGCATAACTGTGATAAGTAACTTTTTGGTTATTTTATGTCTGTGCAATGCTGCCATTGGTAGTGTGTCTATACCTTTCATTTCAGCACTGTTGGTTCAGTATGGAATAATATAAACACTGTTGATCAAAGTTTTCCTGGCCATTTGCCTTGGACAGGGTATCTCGCTAACCAGCTGCCTGAAAGCTGGTGACTCAACAGTAGAGAGAGGCAGCATGTTTTCCACAACATACCGTTCTATTAATTTTGTTAAGTTGTCCCTGGGACACAGCAGTCTGAGCTGAATGATTAAAATCCAGTCTCGGGTTGCTTGGGTGGAGTGGGCTGAAGGACTTCAGATGTGCCTGGGTCTTTAGCAACTAAGCATGTTGCATAAACAGGAAGTGTAGACTAGGCATCTAGGCAGCTGGCCAAAATGAATGAATTTACCTTACTGTTAGCTACATATAACATAAAGAAGTAACAAGCCTTTCAGTAATGTGATTTAGACAATCTAATATTTACATCATTGAAATCACAATGCATGAATAGGGATTAAATAATAGAAACACCGGATGGAATGGAAACAAAAAGAAAACCAAACTGGCTCAGGAAATAAATTCTTCTGCTGGTAGAGAAGGTACGTCAGAGGAAATATATACTAAGGAGAATTTAGCACCACAGTGACAAGTAAAGACAATATAAATGCATGAAAGTTATTGCAAACAAAATGAACGCCAGCTTTAGTCATATTGTTTGCACCCCTGATAAATGCAAAAGAAGAGGAAAAAGTGGTGTAACATCCCATCAAATGTTCAAACCAAATTAAATCTAAATCTCAATAATACATTTTCCTTCAGCTACCGTATTGTTCGTCACAATGACTGAAATTTACAATCCATCGAAACATGTCTCAGCCCTGTTTCTGTGCTGCAGTCATCGAGGATCTACTCTTAACTTAAGAGACCTCTTTAAGTTGTAAGAAAATCTATAAATGGCTATTCTTAAGTTTGTGAGTAGAAATAAAAGTGAAGAATACTTTTTATCTTTCACTTAAGCTGAAATTTGTACTGTTTGATGAATAAATAAAGGTCCTGTGTTGTATGCAGCACACGGTTATGATCATTAGTGTCACATCTCACAGTAAAGAAGTCAGACGGGGGTTTGTTGATGGCAATAGAGATTTGGTTTTAAGCTTTTGATGCACACTTTCTTGCAGTCATCAGTTGCTAAATGGAACAGACGCTTTAGAATTGACCCATTATCTGTGTCACAAGAAATGTTTTTTGGCAAGAGTGCGAGCCTCACTTTGAGACACATGCCATATATATATATATATATATATGTGGGAAAAAGTAAACATAACCACACACAGAAAAGTGACAGAGACATCCACCGCATGGGAAATACTAACTTTACTCTTCTCCAAAAAAATGCAACAACAAGAGATGTAAAGCGAATAGCAAGAGGCCCAATGTTACTTTACAGCAGACTACATTTTTACATTTTAAATACATTTGCAGTAATCCTTAGAAGAGTATAATTATCTATCCACAGACTACGAGGACCAGCTCTCATTTTGATGAGTCTGTATTTGATTATCCCTTTCAAGATCATTCATTTTAGCAGGAGATGTAGCACCTTACTTTGATCCACGTCCTTGGGCACAAAAAAAACCTCATAAAACCTAAAATTGTTTGAGCAGATAATAAAATAGCTGCATGAGATGAAGGGACTCTTCTGTCACCGGGGGGAATTATTTCTTGGGTTTATGTTACACTAATGTATTAGGACAGAAAGATCACCTCGCTCTGTTTCAGTCCGCTTCAACCTGGATGGATTCTTCATTTTGGATACAATGGGAAAATGCTGCACTGATAATAAACAGTACAAGAAATTCAATAAACCGAAGGATTATATTCTGGTTTCATTGAAACTCGTCCTTTGTAGCTCAAATCTCTTATCCAAGGACATCCAAATGAGATTAACATGTGAAGTGGCCGGCCATAGCACACCATGCCATTTAACATGTAGCTGTTTCAGCATCTGTGTTATAGAAATTTGGGCATCTCTGCTGTAATCCATCAATGTAAACTAATTGTGTCCTGGTTCTGTGCCAATACTTTCGTTGTACGACTCAGGCAGTTCGTTTGATAACCGTTTCCTGGAAAATTCATATTTGAATCGATGTATTCAGTACGAACAATGTAGCCTAATTTGTATTAGAAATGACAGCTACAAATGCTGATTTGACAGATATTGATCTAATGAGTCAATGAGAAAAGGGCCTGTGGATAATATAAGCATACAGTGGAGCAAAGAAATCATCCAAAACCAGAATTTAACTCTCACAGTCAAGTGGATGTCGGTCATCTGTCACTGAGGGCCAATGAGACGACATTTCAGACTCAATTACTGTCTCAGAGAATGCGTTAAATTCATACCACCGATACCAAGCCTTGTTTTGAGTATCGATAATAGTGTCAATAGGATCAATACCAAAGAAGTTGATCCGTCTCATGTTAGATCACATTCTGGGTACATGAACCCTCGTAGTGCATGCACTCTCTGCTGCACTTAGCCATCAGAATCAGTATTGATATTGGTGATTCTGGCCCTGGTATATTAATACTAATAATACATTTTATGGTATCACCCACCCCAACTCTCAGATCATTGTCTTCTTGTCTCTCTTCTATTTACGCTGTTTTAACAACTAACACTTGAAATGATGAAGGCACTTGCAAATGACAAAATGTAAACCAGACTTTGGTCTTTCATTTTTACCTCTTCACTTAAGATTTCATTAAACTGTCCTCTCTCCAGGTCTCCTTGGTGAAGAGGAGGTCATATGGTCGTCCTCTCGGATCCATATTCACCCTATATTTTATAATCCATCGATTTTATTGTCATTCTAATTTTCTGTGCTGTAATTTTACTGTTTTCTATTCTGCACACACGACATCTATTGCACGTCTGTCCGTCCTGGAAGAGGATCCCGCCTCTGTTGCTCTTCCTGAGGCTTCCTCCATTTTTCTGAGGAGACTGTGAAGCCCCTTCAGGCAAATTTGCAGTTGTGATATTGAGCGATGTAAAGAAAATTGACTTGACTTGACTTGCATGTTGCTTGTGAAGTAGTTTAGTAATGACCTGACACCACACCAGGTTTAGACTTTTATGGACCCCCAATTCCACAGAGAGGGTTGCAGGCAATAACAATGACACTATGAGTGTTATTATTTGACTTTTTGACTGATGCATGTTACTATAATACTATTCATTGTGTCTGAATTAAATCAAATCATGGACATATACTGCCCTCTAGTGGCTAAATGTTTTACATTTGTCTTTGTGACTTTGCGTTCCTCAAATTTCCCCAACAGTGTTATCACCTGTAGGGGGCCCCCTTGTCAAAGTTATTGCATCTTAATTCCCTTCCTTTTTCTCTGTCAAGAGCTCATACTGAATGATGGAAATCCTGTATATGTGAAAGTGCACAAACACACTTTGTATAACCTGACTTGTTGCACACAGTAAGGAACGGTTCAGAATTAGAGCATGTGATGTGACAATGTAAAGAAAAGAGTAAACGTCCCTACTTCTACCCCAAAGCAGCCAGAGCAGATGGCATTTCATAACCAATCACCATTTCAGATTCTATTGCCCAATCAGTTTTACATTTATATGTAAAGTAGCCGACTATTCCAGCAGATCAACAGATGGCTTGATATGTATGCTTGGGGACACTTGTATAAAGACTTCATGATTTCTGTTCCTCATTCCAAACCAAAAACAGGTTTTAAAAATAGCAAAACGGAGGCAGCGTGCAGACGCTATGACAAATGATGTGATTTTATCTCGTGACAGTAGAGAAGGTGTGGTGTTTAATGAAATATTGGGTGCTGCACAGGAGAATGGAGGTATTTTCTTTTTGTTGTTTATGGTTGTTTTATTATTTACTTCATAGCTCAAACAGACAGGAACACTTGGGAGAGTTAGAGGAGTTCCTGGGTTCAATATGTAGTTTAATCTGTAACAATCAACATATTTTAAGACAATCATATGTTTTGTATGTAAAATCTGAATCTATAAAGTATCAAGTCACTAAAACTGTCAGATAAGTGCAGTGAAGTATAAAGTACAATATTTGTCTCTGAATTGTAGTGAAGTAGAAGTAAATAATAGTATGAAATAGAAATACTCAAGTGAGGTACAAGTACAATACTGTAATAATACTGTATAATACTATACTTAGTTACATCCCACCACTGGTATTTCCCCAGTAAGCATTGATTTGGTGACTTGCAGATCAAAAAATGTTGGTTGTTTCAATGACTATAATTTAGTGTGAAACGGAACATAACTACATATTAAATAATGGTGTTGACTGTCACAACAGTTATATGTAACCTAGATGTCTCAAACATTCACCTTTCAACCAGATTTGGCCCATTTTAACCTCCAAGTCTTCTGACAGCTAATCACCAAATCAGTGCTGACTGGGTTTATCATCTACTGTAAGTCACTTAGTCGCCATAATTCCTGTTATAATATAACTAAAGTAGTGTTATTAACTTAATTCTGGCACCCTTTTACCTCTGCGCAGCCAAATATAACGCGGTTCCTGGAGATAAAAACGCAAACAGAATGATGAATGACCACAAAAGCTTAACAACCTCATACAACTGATCACTTTGAGCAAACTTTGATTAAAAAAAACAACACTCACACATTTAAAGGTCCTTTCCTTTGGTTTTAATAAAACTATACTGTAATAGACTCACATCGAATCTGACTACAAACCAAGTCTACGAGGAAACAACACCTCCCTGGCTGGAAAGTGACAACTCTTCCAGGACTGTGGGAAGTTTACTAGTAACCTGCTACATATCAGTTGTGTGCTACATCCATTAAATTCTTCATGTGACAATCATAATCTCTTTAGTGCTGAACAATGCACAGATCCTACCCCCCAATGACAAGTAATAAAAGGATTTATTAAATTCACTGAGCTAAGAAGCCACATATCTCATGTGCTTGGTCAACGTTCTTTAAGGCTTTTTTAATATAAAAGTATGACATCTTCTAGCTATGGCATGAAAAAGTTTGTGTATTGTCTAAAGCAAGAGCAGAGTCCACTGAGGATCATTCACATACCTTCACTGAACAGGTATACAGTCATTAATAAGCACTATATCCAAAATACTTTTGTTAAAATTGTAGACTAAAAGCCCAAACTGTTTACATCTTTACATAGCACTCATGCATTCACATTGTGTGCTATACATTCTCTTTAGCATGCACTGCACTTTGGCTTACATGCGAGGAAAACAGCAGAATCACTAGTATAAATAATGTCATGGCAAAAGAGGATAAGAAATCTCATCCCTGCTTAACAAATAAAATCATTTTTAATAGACACAACAGACGACTTATTCGTTTTAACAGAATCAGTGTCTTCTGACATGCACAAAAGAGGTGTAAAACAAAATACCGTGTCATTCAAAATACTGACTACACTCTGTGCAAACACTCTCCATCACTTCAGTGCTCTTTACACGGACTTTCTCCTTGAACGAGGGAACTCCCCGAAGCTATGCCCGGGTGAGAGCGTGCTTCCTGGGGAAGAGAGTCCAGTGATGTCCCTGGAACCTGGCGAGCAGCCCTGGATCCGATAGGAGACTGAGTTGTAGTAAACAGAATTGATATGGCAGCCGTGGTGTTCACTGTGGGACATAAGAGGACTATCACAAATCCCCAAGCGGTAGCACACACAGGAGCAGAGGGAGCTGAGGCTTGACTCCGGCCTGCGTCTGCCCGCCTTGATCTGAAAATGCAGCCTGTGCCTGCAGGGGCTTCTTTGCGTCTCCTGATCTTCCACTGGGGAAGCAATGAGGTTGGTGCAGCTGGTTCCTTCCTCCATCGGGAGGAAGAGCGCACTATGACTACGACTGTGCACCACATTGCTCCTGTTCCTCTCTCTGTGGATGTCTCTGCTCTGTTCCCCTACAACATGGAGACCCAGAGCCCCGTCTAAAAGGCCTCTGTCCCTCTTCAGTGACGCCCTTTCTTGAGCATCTCTCCTCTCATCCTCAGTGTTCATGGTGAGGAAGCGAAGCACCACCAAGTTCAGGAAGGCCCCAATAACAGTTAGCCCCACCAGGATGTACATGAAGCTGAACGCCACATAGGGCGTTTTCTCCTGGAGGTCCTCCTTTTTCTGCAGGGCCACAAAGTCCCCAAAGCCAATGGTGGTGAGTGTGATGAAGCAGTAGTAGTAAGCATGGAAGAAGCTCCATCCCTCAAAGTGGGAGAAGGCTGCAGCCCCGACACACAGCGTTCCAATGCAGGACAGGAAGCCCACCAGGACCATGTTCTCCATGGACACCTCAGTGCGTCGAAAGCCCAGGCACTGCTTCGTCTTGTGTAGGAGATACCGGACAAATGTGTTCATCCTTTCTCCCAGGCTCTGGAACATGACCAAAGTGAGAGGAATGCCCAGTACAGCGTAGAACATGCAGAAGACCTTCCCTGCGTCTGTGCCGGGTGCTGCATGTCCGTAACCTTAATGCAGAGAGATGGAAACGAGAGGAACACTGTGACGCATACTGTAGCAACACTTGGATGGTAAAAACATGCAGCAATTGTCTGTTAGTCAATTAGTCTATAATTAAAACTGCCTATTAATGTTGCATTCATGTAGAAAAATAAAAAATGCTCCACTGTGAATACTACAACACCACAGTAAAACATCATCCCTCATCTCCAAAGATAGCAGCATTACAGGAACTTACCAATGGTAGTGATGACAGTTATAGCAAAGTAAAAAGAGCCAGCAAATTTCCACTGTCTCCCGGCGCGGTGGGGCTCAGCTTGCAGCACCACTCGCTCGATTTCGCGGTAGTCGTCCTCGGAGAAGCGGTACTTCTTCTTCATCTCGTTGCGCTTCTGCTCCAAGATGCGCCTGCGGGAGCTCTCCGACTCGGACTCCAGCGCGTCAAACACCGCGGCGCCGACCAGCAAGTAGGAGAACATGCAGAGGATGAGCGACAGCGTCCGGATGTTTTGCTTCTTCATCCTCGGTGTCGGCATGAAAAGTCGGGAGCAGATAGGCACAGTTAGCCTACAGGTGGTACTGCTCTTCAGCGTAGACTCCACATTGGTGTTGCAGCCTGTTGCGTGAAACGTAGTAGCGGGAGAGGCGTGTAGGGGAATAAAACCTGGAAATCTATCTTACCAGGTTCAGATTTCTTGTTTATGTGAAAACGCGCATATCCTCCTGTGCGCATTGAGAGCGATCGATGCTCTCGATACGGTCATCTGTTTAAGCAAGTGGCCTCTGCTTGCCTCTTCGCATGCGCAAACCAGTCACCAATAAAAAGCTGTGTAATATAACAACATATGTTTAAGACACAGTAAGATGTTCAGTCTTATCACAGCAAGTGCAACAAGTGAGGTCCTGTCTCGACCCGGCAGATACCGGGGGGGGGGGTTCAGCACCATGGACAGCGACCAGTGAGATTTCACATGTGGCCTTACAACTGCGCATCCAAGGTGGAGACATCCACAGGCTGAGTAACAAGGGTTTAGGAAGTAACACACACCATTAGCCTACAAAGCTATACTAAAATATGTTTCTAAAATAAGTTCTCGGATCTGGAGCTCAGGTAACATGCTGGGAGCTAAAAAAAAAAAAATAATAATAATAATAATAAATAAATAAATAGATAAAATTCTTTATTATAGTTAGTGTTCATTTGAACAAGTAACAAAACACCAAAACGTCAATGGATAAAAATGGATCATGTTGGTGACCAAATGGGCCTATGAAGACATTTAAAAACTAAATAAATAAAACAATTAAAAACACATTTTTTGAGGTCTTGTTATGATGTCATCCCATGTAAATTATAACCATTTGACAGCCTCAAACAATATTGTAACAACAATAAAGTAATAATCAAGTGAAAAATCAAGTGAATAGGGAAGCATTTGAAGAACTAAATGAGGGGAAAAGATAATATAATAAGCCTACAATATACAATCCTTATATAGACATGAATACACACATTTAAATATACATACATGTTAACAAGTTGAAACTATAAGAAAGCCAATCCATAAAAGTGTGTTTTTAGAAGTGATTTTTTAAAAAAGATAGTAATGTTTGTTAGTTCTTTTGGCAACAGCTATGGCGCCCTAACAGCTAAATAGATACACATTTACTGGTCTGTTTCTTTGGATCATGACTTCAATGTTGGTCATTCTGAAAACATGTTGATGATTTCATTTTCATGGACACTTGTGTCTGTGTGTGTGTGTGCACATTAGAGAACTGATGCATGTGCATACAGCGGCTAAATAAACGGCATTGCTACACTAGATGCTTCTGGAAAACCTACTGTAGGTGATGCTGGTTGCCATGGTTACCTATACCAGAAGCACAGACTTGGACTGTCAGTGAGGCTGAAGCTAATATGTTAAGCGTAATGATCCAGGCCCTCGTTCGGTGAATCACGTTGTCACTGCATCACGACATCGAGCATCATTATTTAGGCTGGATCTTTCTAGTGAAACGTGGAAAGAAAGTTAAAGAAATGTCACACAGTCTTTATCAGATAAACGCTGAATAGAAGCATCCTCCTTATGTCACAGTAGGTTTTAGAAGCACTGGCAGTGTGTTGGAGGTGGATTACTGTGTGTTCTTTTGTTCCTCTCAAACAGAGCAACCTGCTCTCGGTGGCCCTGTTGTTGTGTTAAGTGGCTAAATCAGCACACTTACATCCCTGTTGTGATTCAAACCAGCTCTCCATAAATCAATTACATCTCAGCCGATAAGAGAGGAACCGGGAGCCCTAACAGCCACCCATCAATCCACACAGCTCGTATTCACATGCTTTCCAAAGCCCAAGGACCTGGAACAAAGTGAGGAGGACCATCAATCCCCATCGGGCCAGGGCTTAGGGATATGTATTTAGACTCAAAGAGATGCTTCATTGATTTAGTTCTGCTCTCTCTTTTCTCTGCTCTCTCAGGTACATTTCGTTAACACACACACATATCACTGTGTAATTTACAAGAAACAATGAAAACAAATGAAGTGGATTATGGAAAGGTCATCCATTGTCTGCTTTCTCGCTCATAAAGCCTCTTGCTTTTTTCAATTTTATATTTATAATATTCAATTTTGTTGTATTATTCATGTTCACAGGACTGCTTCTATTGCTTATACTTTGTTACTCTCTTATCTTTGAGAGGAATTTGTGATTTCTTTCCCTAGTGCTCATTACGCTGCTCACCTCTTCCCAAAATGTAAAAAACTCCCATTTTGTCACATTAAACACTGTCCACAAAAAGCATTTGTCCATTTTGTATCTCATGAAATCAGAAAGACCTCCTCGGTGTCTGTGGTGATGCTGAGAGTATGCAGATGGTACAAACCCGTTTTTAAAGATGCACATGGTGTCACGCTGAGAAAAGAGGACCTTGTGCCTGAAGGCGCATTTCTCCTCTAAATAAAACCCACCTGCCAATTCTGCAGGAAAGAAAATGCAAATCTGGCAAAATCCTGGAGGAAGGCTTATAAAAATTAAGCTCCTCTGTAAAAGCCATACTTTTAGGATGGAAAGGGGCTCTTTAGCAGGGAACAGCAGCTGTGCTTTGACAAGGATAGGAGAAAATTACAGACAGGGACAATACAGGAGTGCAAGATGAGGAAGCAGCTCCATACAGAGAGAGGATTTGTGTGTCGACAAACCTGTTGTCAGTGCAGCCAGTGAAAAGAGGACGAGGACCTGAAGAAACAAAGATATGGACAGTTGTAAATTTAAATGCTTTAATCGAGATAATGATCTGCTGGATTCCTTTTGCAGTTTAGGGGAGAATAGGCTGTGTCCTAATCTGATAAAGGAATATTAGAACAAAAATCAGTTCATTCCTTTATGTGTACCATTAAATATGTAAATTATGAGCATGTGTGCGCAGATTACTGATACAGCCATGATTTAAAACGTATATTCATTTTGCAACATTAATGCTCTAAAGAAATTTAAAATTCAATATCGAACAAAAGGTCTAAGAGTGGTTTCAGAGTTCCCTCCTGAACTTCACTGAACATAACTCGAAAAGGAGCAGGAAAACTGGAAATTATATTGAGCTACGATACAAAAAAATAAGACACGCAACGAAAGGTTTGACAGCTGGTGGATAACAGGGATGAGGAGGCTTTGCTGTCACGATACAGTACACTGCAATGCCTTTATATACCAGCAGTAGAGCAAATACATTGCCAAGAAGAGGCACGCAAATGTGCCGCAGCCATTCGCAAACCAAAGCATTATCACTTTCACTCTAAACTTGGACAGAAAGTGTCCAGAAAAAAACAGAAAAGAGAACATGTACAAATCCATGACAACTCCATTAGCTGAGGAAGGTCGTGCGATATGATCGAAAGCTCCAGAGCAGCTATATGGTTTCTAGATTGTTTCGTCAACTACTGTTTCCAAGGTCAAAAACAAACTTTCAATTTTTCATAATTTTTCATTTATAATGGTGTGTGATATACAAGAAATAGACAGATAACATATGCAGAGAATAACAGGTATTTTTTACATGCAAGTATGTCAACAGTAGGGCCAAAACAATTGGGGCAAATGCAGCCACAGTACAGAAACATAGATCATAAATGCAATGCTCAGTCCTTGATGAAGACTGATCACTTAACTCAATGGATTGTAATACAAAATATCAATCAAAATATGTTAATCAGTTTGCATTCATGCCCAAATTTAAACAAGCACTGTGACAAGTTGGACATATCCTGTACTGCATGCTTTCTGGATGTATATTGAACCTCTTTAGAAATACTTGCGCTATAGTAACCGTGACGAGGAACCATGACTAAAAATGTTTTTCCTGTCAGAGCAGAAAAGAAGTTGCCTTCATCTACAGAGGAGAACATACCAGGTAATATTACGCTGTAATATTAGACAAAAAGACTAAGGATTATCCCCTCAGATCTGCAACTGACTGTGTTATATTTGGTGCTGTGGTACAACACCCAGAGGCCTGTCTACTTTGTACTGTACACGGGGGATATATTTGTAACATGAGAGTGTTAAGAGTTCATCTGTCACCTTCTACCATCATGTTGACTACTGAGTTGCTCTCTGTGAATAAAAAACTTTGAGTGTTCCTCATTCCTTTCTTCTACTTTCTGTTCTTGCAATTCTTTGAAAAGTAAAGACGCTTGTTTCCTTTCATGTTTGCTTTGTCAGCAAATACTTCCTCAGCAGTTTATGTGATGGCTTCACAGAAGAAGAAATAGCACACTATTGATTCACATTTTTATTTGGTTATATAGCAAATCAAACTGAAGCAAAACACAATTTGCAATCTGATGAGATCTGAGAAAGTATGACTCATGGTAATACTGCTGGAGGGGTTTTTTCTCAGAAGTTAGACACCACAGACTAATGTTGCTCAAAAGAACTGTTCTAAATCTTTATTTCTTTTGTGTTGGATGAATTGTATGAACAATAACTCAGCATACAAACTACGCCATTTGAAGCATGCAGGAGGCCTTAAATTACCACTGATTGCTTTCACATTGTCATTTTTACACAGATAATCTCAGCTGCTGTTTCATACAACTCATAAGTCATTCAGTGACCACATTTACTGTTTAAAATTGTAAACACATTTGCCTGATTATTGTAATCATAGTGAGGTCATGATTGAAGCAAGCAGTTAATGCACTTTTATATAATATTTCCATGTACTAGTCCATGAAAATATGTAGAATAGAAGGCATGATATGTGTATTTAAATATAAATTGTGAGAGATGAATGGAAAGAGAATAGTTTAAATGATCACAATAATTTAATATTACAATAAATATTACATTTCACAAGGCAGGGAACTGGTTCTTATCAGAGATGCAGGCTGCGTACTTACACACAGTAAGTTTTCACAACTTCCCACAAGTAGAAGTAAAGCACCAGTGTATCACTCATAGCAGCTTGTGCAAAAGGCACATTATCTTTTTATGTGACTCACACATATAAGACTCACAATTCACTGCTAACTAATTATAGTATGGTGCTGCTAGTTACTTAAAATACATACAGTACATCATTACCACATTCATTTGAGACACCAATTGCTGTAAACAAACTACACCAACGTAATTTAGACTGTTAGTTCCTTCAAGGTCTTGCAAAGTTTTCCAGAAGCTTCTAGAAGCTATTTCTATTTGCTTTAAATTGTATGGCAGATGCCAGGGAGAGAAACTGATGGACTTACATCAAATCAGCATGGCAGCCAATCAGACAAAGTGTTGGTAAGTTCAAACTTAGCCTAGTGTTAACTATGTGGAGATTCATTAGTTAGTGGAGCTAATTTTAGTCACTTTATATACTGTGGGGTAGCTTGTGAATTCCCTTAAGACTGTATAAAAGAGTGGACGTAACCACTGGGACGTCACTCAATGGTTTGTGGACTACCGTTTTGAAGCCTCAAGTTTGGCATTTTGGCCTTCGCCATTTCGTTTTTTTGGAGCCAGAAGTGACCATATTTGGAAAAGAGGGTGGAGCTGAGGATCTGAGAACCCAAGGACACTATGCCCGCCTACCTATACTGGCAACCTGATTGTACCTGGCTCCTGGTTACGCCACGCTAAGTGGCTGCAAACAAAGTTAGCTTGTAAATGTACTTATCGGAAAAAACTCCTACAGTGTCTTTTAGTAAAACAGAATGCCTCTAACCTGATTGACAGGTCAATCACAAGGTAGCCACGCCCTAAAGCATACCCTACTTTATCATTTATTTTACTCAAAATGGGACCATAATTTACTAAATGAACATTAAAGACTTGAAACTAGCAAGCAATTGAGACAATAAAGTCATTAGGAAAATGTTTACTGAGGTAATAAATCAAGTGAGAAGTAGGGTAATTTTTTCATAGACTTCTATACAATTGGACTTCAGTGGAGTCGCCCCCTGGTGGCCATTAAAAAGAATGCAGGCTTAAGGCACTTCCGCATTGGCTTCACTTTTCAGACCTGGAGGTTGGTGCTTGGTTACAACATGTGATACCACAGTGACTTCCTGTTTACACAGTTGATTGCTTTTGATTGGACAGTGCTACAGATGTTTCCTAGCAACTAATTTACACATTACTAAAGTCTTTACCAGCTAGTTTAATTTTAGTAAATCAGTTTGAAACTAGCTAGTAGTTACCAAGAACTTAGCAAGGACTTTACACACAAACCTAGGCATGAATTCACAAATAGCTGGTGCATCACAATCCTGGTGAGCCGCATTGCCCCAGATGACCCTCGACTCCACCCACCAAGCTCCTGTAGAGATAAAAGCAGGAAACTCAGTTATAATGGGGAGATAGAATTGTAAACTGGCCCTAAATTCCTCTCAAATCCCCAACTAACACAGCCAGACTGAGTTTACATAATTATTATAATCTCTGTGTATAATAACAGATCTTTCCATCTGTATTGAACTCACTGAGAAAGAGGCAATAGGGAATCCATTTCATAAAGCAGAGGCACTAAATAGCAACAGCAAATACTGGATGCATGCAGAGCCCTCTGGTTTCCACAGTAACTAAAACCAAAAATAGAAACCCACACCAGCGGCCATTCAACATTCAATCCCCTGTGATAATACACAATTCTATTTATACCTTCTAATAAGGAAATACTCCCATGTATAAATGCATCTGTCCAATTACTGAAAAGATGGACATCATGGTCCAATTATATGTTTGCACCTCTGACTCCTTCATTGTGTTGCTGGTACTTACAGTATGAAAACTGAATCCAACTCATGACACAGTAATACTAAAGATATTACACACGTGTAAGACACTTCTAATGAGAACTCAGACAGGATTATTAGATAAATTGGACTGTGTTTGTGTATGAATGGCTGCAGTGTTTCTAAAAGTCATGACATAGAAATGCTGCCTTATATGTTAATGACATAAACTCAGTTGGTCGATCTGCTTTGAGAATATACAAACAGTCTTGTGTCACAGTGTTCATTTGTGTTATATTATTATTACTATGGTATTCACATTTTGCAGTATTGAGTATGACCTGTTTTCAAATGTGGCTCATAGCTGTCCCTTTGCTTTTTACCAATACTTATTATTTCTGATACATATATAGTTAAGGAATTTTGAACGTAACTTTCCCAGTACATATATTTTTCCAACCCTGCTGCTCTTGAACCAGTCACCAAACTTAAACATTAGTGGATTTATTGACTCGTTGAGCTAGTTGAATTGTTCAAGTAAATATTAAACATTCTCTTATTGCGGCTTCTCCAACGAGAGTATTTGCTGCTTCAGGCTACTTTGTCTTATGTGTTAGTAAAATGACTAACTTTGGGTTTTGGGCTGCTGGGCAGGCAAAACAATTAATTTGAAGACATCACAAAAGGACTTATGAAGGGCATTTTTCACTATTTTCTGACATTTTATAAAGAAAAATCGAAAAAGTAATCAGTAGATGAATTGATCATTTAAATAATTGTCAGTTGCAGCACTGATCACAACTTTGATTCATTATGATCCCCAGATATTTATAATTTTAAATAATGGCCTGTCTCCCTAAAGAGATGAGGGCAGAAAACACTGTTTCTTCTTTTGGATCTCTTTAAAATCCCCCACAAAAATAGCCCCACAGATATTTAAATACAATGATTTAGCAGCAGAGTTGCTGGATTTCTGACCCTTCTGTAATATTTACACCTAAATGATTTACTGTACATGTTATAATATTGACATTTTTCTCAGATTTGAATCTTCATCAAAATCTTTGGGCCACAGGCCATTGGCTATCTGTCTTGGATATGGTCTTTTAGGAGTCTGGTCTGGTCTTTGCATTATATGTTGCATCATTAAAAAAAATCTAACTATATTGCACATTATATTTGCTAATAAAATAGTTCTCTTGTCACTTTATATAGTGTTTTCGTAATGGATTTGTTAGGTTATTGGTTATCAATACACCTACCATTTTTTTGTTATATAACAGTGAAGTGAAAGAGTTTCCTGTAGCTAAGATAAGCTGCCTGACTCATATCAGCCGGTTTGCAGTTTTTATCACCATCAACCAACACAGCAAGTGTGCTGCCTTCCCGTTGTGTCGGACAATCGAGTTGTTCATTAGAAAGCACATTAACAACCTCATTGAATGCCAAATAACACCGCAGTGGAGTAAAATGTATGTGATAACAGTTATCAGGAGTGGGTGTTTAGACCAAAAAGAAATACATGGCTTCCTGAGGTCAACTGATGATGAACTCAGCATTAATAACGTGTGTAGGCTACCTTCCTTTTCTTCCTAATCTTAAATTGTTACTGCTACATGGTGATCCCGTGAGGCAGCAACTCAACATTACAGCAGTGTGTTTTTTCTACTCTTAAACGTGAATTGCCACAAAATGCTATGTTTTTAAAGACTGACTTCGTTTCCGGTCAAGGTAATGGCAAATGTGTGTCAAGTTAGGTGAAGTTGTATAATGCTACTTAGGGGGAGCATGAAGGCAACATCAATACTGCAGCCGCCAACGGTGCCGCTGTCTGACGATGGTAGACTGGAAAGACGGATGGTCAGGGCTGTCCCCGTCTAACCCGAACATGCAAGTGTGACTTGATTCGTGCCAGTTTATTGTGCTAAGCCAGGTTACGCTTTCATTTAGCTTTAGTTAGTCATATACCGTTTTTTTTAATAATGGAGGACGACTATGTTTGTGAGTACGACTCGACCTGGGAGAGTGATGGAGACGACCCGGCCAGAGAGAGCCAAAGCCGTCGGTCAAGTCAAGACAAAACCAAATCTGTCTTTACTTTAACTGTACGTGTTTTCATTATTACTCAGCCAAAACCATAACTTACCCAAATCTTGTCATGGCGTGGAATATGTTGACTCGTAACTCATTGCTTTTGCACCCGGCTAGGCGTTTGCTGTTCTTGCCATGACAGGAAAGCTAATGATAGCTTTATGCCTTTCTGCTGCAGGCTTGCTAACTAGCCTAGCTGGCCGCTGACGTTAGCTTACTTTTGAGGGGTTATACGTCGCGGGCGTTGCGTTTACAAAATTATGTTTGGCTGCTTACATTGATTAATATGTAGAGCTTGTAATTTGTAGTTAAAATGAAACGTCTTCATTAAGCGTTAACCTCTTTTGCGGGAATAGGACACAGGATTAGCTTGGCCTTACGTTAACTTATGTTAACTTGTATAACGTGCCAGTTTTCTACTGTCATTAGAAACGTTACAGATCATGGCATCATTAGTAATAATACGACTTATTTTGAATTAGGATGCCTCGACTCTTGTTACTCGCCCTTCATTTATATAACGGTGAGACATATTGTGGTGGTTAATTTCACTTTCACCTTTATTTGCAGAGGCATACGCCCAGAAACATAAGGGCAGCAAAGGACATGCAGAACTACAGAAGAGGATATCCTGTAAGTAATAGCTAAATTAAACCAACAGAAAAAAAACATGTTGTCCATCACAACTGAGAGAGGTCAAAATATGCTTTTCTTTTTGTTTTTTGACAGAATCTTACAGATGATGAGTGCTCAGAAGACAAAATGAACAATTTGCAGTTTTATCTCAATAAATTTCCCTCAGCTCCTGATGGTAAAATATTTATAAGTTCTTATTTATAAGATATTTTAAGTGTTTGTCAAAAAGTCTGTGTGCTGTGGCATGACACTTTCTTTATCATTTGGTACAGATGTCTACATTGAATCATTTCTTAAGGAATGGAAAAATGACTACAAGAGACTGGAGAGAGTTCACTCTTACATTCAATGGTATGTATTGTTTACAGCTTGTGTTGCATGTTTTGGCTGCGGTTACAAAGCTATTGTCTTCTTATTCTGGCGACCTTGCTGTTGGAAGCATGTTACTCCTGATTAGCAAAATGTGTGCTCTAATATTTGCTGTGATGCTAATGTCGGCTGCACCACTGTTTCAGGTAAGGGGGGGGGGGTAAATGAAAAGCAGCTGACTAATAAAAATCAGCAGCTTGATACCTATTTTTAAAGCACTTTTAGTCATTGAAAACTTAGTTCAGAATAGTACACATTCATTGATTGAAGTACCCTGCTCAAGCTCTTTATTCCAAATTAAAAGCTCAGGCTAAAATTTGCTACTGGTTTGATATATTTATGAATGATCTCTCCACATTTTAGTTGTCAAAATGTAGATGTGAACCCTCAAACAATGTGGTTGCTTAATCTCATTTCAGGCATCACTTACACAGAATTGTCAAAAGAGAAACAATGATTAAGTGTACACAAAAGTCAGGATTCAGGATTGTTTATTAGAAGGATGTATTTTGTAAAATCATGGGGCTTCAGAGCTGTATGTGGTGTTTTTTATGGGCTGAAGTACCAAGAGTATGTTTTATGTTGTGGTTACAAACAGTTGCAGGGACAGCTGACATCATCTTCATTGAATTAGAGTATATTTTCATTAGATGCTAATTGGTTTTGTGTTGTTTCTCACTTGAATCCGCTGCCATTGTAAGGCTGTTTCCACTGAGAGAGCCGGGGGTTAATTACATGGCGTCAGAACTCACCAAGAAGGAAATTGAGGTAAGTGTATCATAGGAAACAAGTCTTTAAATAAACGCTCTACCAAACAGTTTATTGTGCAGAATTTGGTTGGCAACAGTGACAGCAATTTCAGGCACAGCATACAACAACACAACTAATTTATTAGACTATTTACGTTACAGACGTATAGAATCAAATGTCATCAAGTGGTTGAATTTGTATTTTAGATGCTTTGGCTAGAGATACATCATATTAGGAAGGCTCCAAACGCCATGTCAGTTCACCCAAAAATTGGAACAGCTGCCATAGTTTCTCTAAAATCATCAGTCATTTTCTTTTTTTTAAAGCAAGCTACAGAAGGTGAAAGCATGGGCATCGTGGTGGTCGCGTGGTTTAAAACACATTTGCTGCATCCCTCCTCTCTGTCTTCTCATCTCCTGTCACCTCACTACTGTATATACACATCATAAGCACTAGTCTCAATATTTAAAAAATGTCCACCTTCAAAATTAATTTGAACATCCTCAGGTAGTCTAATTATGTCATCGTGGAGAGTAATGTCTCTAAAAATGAGTCAAAGCAGAATATTTTTTAGTTGTTTTCTTAGTCATTACCTGTCTCCAGCCTTTCCAAACATTTTGTAATGCATAGCAAGACACAAATAAGCACATTGGTTATCAAGCAAGCCCTGCAATTTATTATCATTCTTCTGTAGAGAATATATTTTAATGTTTGGTAAACGTGTTCCAAAACATTCAGTTCATTTCGTGTGGACATCACAGAAAGGCATCTTTTCTTCTACTTTTTTTTTTTTTTACCCATAACTGTACCAATAGCTATTTGATACCCTTAACATATTTAATATAATGTATTACTTATTAATTAATATATATTATTATTAATTTAATACTGTGATCATAGAAGTTGTGGGAATGCCCTACAGTTTTTTATATTGTTGCCTCCACTGTATATACTCACCAGGCCTTCAAGAAGAATGATGATGCCAAAAGGAGACTGGTCGAGTCCTATGAACTCATGTTGGGCTTCTATGGCATCCGTTTGGTCAACAAAGAGACGGGTGAAGTGAAACGAGCAGAAAATTGGAAGGAGCGATTTGGAAACCTGGAGCGGTGAATATTCAAATATTTTAATTAACTCGTCAGAGATATGAAGTTTTTTGTTTGTAATTTCAGCTTCAACTGTCTCATCTCTCGCAGGAATATGCACAACAACCTGCGCATCACTCGCATCCTGAAGAGCCTCGGAGAGCTGGGCTTTGAGCACTACCAGGCCCCACTTGTCCGCTTCTTCCTGGAGGAGACTCTTGTCAAGAAGACCCTCAGCAGTGTTAAACGCAGCGTGCTTGACTACTTCCTGTTTGCTGTCCGGGACAAGCAGAAACGTCAGGAGCTTTTGCGCTTTGCCTACCTTCACTTTGAGCCAAAGGAGAAGTTTGTGTGGTGTCCCAAAAAGATTCAGAAACAATTAGGGGTTAGGCCAGAGAAAAGATCTGATGCTATTGGAAATGGAGAAGTAAAAGATGAAGTATGTTCACGGGGTAAAAGCAAAGCTGGAGAAGCAGTTGTGCAACAAAAAGAGGATGGACTGGATAATGTTTCAAAGGCTCAGAAAGGAACTGATAAAACAGCAAGTAAAGATAAAAACAAACTGTCTGAGGCATCCCCTGAGCCAAAACCAGATGCGGAGGCTGTCGGAAATGGAAATGCAGAGGCTGAGTCTAATAATGAAATTTTGGGAAATGGAAATGACTCTGCAGATGATGTTGTTGAAATGGATCAGTCACCCAATTCTGACGTGACGGCAAAAAGCGAGCCCTGTGTGGACAGCGAGCACAAAATTACCAGCAACTCGAAGGACACCATCCAGGAACCAGACAACATTATGCAAACAGATGGGGACATAGACACTGAAAAACCACCGAAGAAGAAGAGAGAAGATAACAAGGTGCTGCCAAGCAACGGCTCTGCTGGGGACTTGGCCAGTGGGCAGATGGAGGAAAAAGCTGGTGCTAATAAAGCCACTGGTCAAACGAGCCCGTCAGCTCAAACCCCCCTTAAGACTTCAAAACACTCCCCCACTCTTTCTTTGGGAAGGGAGGAAAAAATCCCAAGGACTGATTTTAATCAAGTGCCAGAAAAAAAGGAAGAGGAAGAAACGTCGCAGGCAAACGTGTCAGCAACAAATGGGTCACTGACGAGCACTGACACAGGTGCGGATGAACAGACAAATGCAAAAGAGTCGGAGGATATTGATATGGAATCAAACCCCTCAAGCTCCGACCAAAATGTGGGGAGTTCATGAATAAACAGGATGATTGGAGAAAGTAAATTAATTTGAGCTTAAATGAAATGTAATATAGGGACAGAGTATGACTTAAAAAGACTTTCTGGGCCTTATTTCTACTATATTTGATGATTAGATATCAATTCTTTTCACTTTGAAGGAGTACATGAATTCATTAACTTACTAAATGTGGGGCTGAGTGTGATCTTATTAAAGGATAAGGCTGGTGTTATTCAATATTTCTGTTATTGTCAACAAAGCCTATGAGATGGTCAAAGCCAACTGGAGGCTCCTCAAGGCGAGGGTCACATGACCGACATAGACAGCTGAAGGTGTCAAAAGGCTTTCGCCAGCCTTGCTAGATTATCTACTAGCACATAACTCAACTGTCCTTGCAAATTTAGTTAAACTTTGTACCAAACAAGGAAAAACACTGCAAAGCGAAAAACTTCCACCAGCTCTGTTCAGAATGTCTGACTGGGAAAATATCAGATAATGAGAGTGCACAGCTCTCTGCTATTTAAATGTAATTCTCAATAATCAATTCATACAGTAATGAGTCCATTATTAAACTCAGTCAGTGTGCATTGTAACAGCTCGCACAGCTTATAGCAGTCAGCCGACAGTAAACATGCTAGCATTGTTAGCTTGGTAGCAGGTCGTAGCCATCTGTTGAGAGGCTTCCCAAAACCAACCGTGCGTTAGTCTATCTCAGTACTTTCTGACTTCCCCACCCTGTGTGTGGCTCGCAGCTCTTGGTTCCTATTGAAGACGAGAATCTAAATAATTTGACAGCAGTATTTATCAGTTACTCAAACAGGAATATATAGTGTTTTTGTTGGGGACTACTTTCATCTGGGGATTTGGGAACATTTACAGCAGCAGGACGATGTATGTGGGCTCGACCGAAAACAAAATGCAGTACCCATGTTTATTGTAACACGCCAGTCAGTGCAACATTGCGGCTTATTGATGTGTTTTACTAGTTTTTCGACATCGATGCAAGAATGTGGCACAGAGGAATAAGATACTGTATATCAGGCTTTGGATACACAGACGATACCTGTAAGAGGGATAAATTCATTGTTGGTTTTGGTCTTTTCATTGGATTTATTGACAATAAGAAAAATATAGAAGATTACCAGAGTTATTCTTTTAGGTAGTAATGCCTAATAATGTCAGCAACCGATATTTAATATCTCTGCAGAATACATAGAGCACTATTATTTACATATGTCAATGAAATTATTTCAGCATTTTTAACACCTTAATACTTTCACAATTGAAGAATTTCTTTTGCACTGAAATATAATTAATTGAATGAGCTTTTTCTGTTCTTTTTTTGGGCTGATTTTTGTGTTGAGTTAAAACTTTCTGTACTGGTTTGTGTTTCATCTGGACCCTGCTGTACAAATGGATTTAAGACTGAATGTCACTTAAGTTATGTTTCAATAATGTTGCACAGTCTGTATGTTTTCATGCAGATTTGGAGAGTAGACTTTCGAACAACTGAAAGCCTTGCCAAAAATGTGATAAGACTGGTTGATTGTACAATATGTATGTCTTCTTGGCAGAACTGATAAAGCTTTGGCACTAAGTTAAAGTCCACTGTATGTTAATTTGTCATGGGTGGAGTCCATGAACATTTTCAAGCCAGGGTGATGATATTGATGCATCTTTTTATGTTTGCACTTAATTTTCACTATTAATTGTTGAATTTATGGTATTTACATAACGAAATGGTAATAACTTAACAAAAATACTGAATTCTTTATATATGACTTTTTTTCCCAACTTAATATCTGGTTGTTGACGAAACAGAATAAAGTTATACTATTTTTTGATGCTTTTATGAAATGGATCTGTGTTTAGCCAAAGTCTGAGCCCCGTTATAGTTTATTAAATTGCAATTTTTGGGATAACACTGTGGTAGATGTCAGCGTTTGCGCCTATTCCTGAGACTCTTCTTTGATTTCCCACTGCAGCAGCATATAGTCAGAAATATCAGTCTGTTTCCAGCGAACAGACTGAGCCTCGGTGAAGTGGAGTGACTCACAACAGAGAGAAGAAAAAAAAGATGTTAGAGATATTGATGCAACACAATTTGTTCAGGCCTCAGGATCAGTGTGGAGTCGAGGGTGTGAGTAAGGACAGTAAAAATATATATATATACTGTTGGAGTTTGAGCTTTCTGTTTGTTATTGCTTTGTCCAGCCTATCTCTATAGATCTACACTCCCTGTTTGGAACATTATAAATAAAACGTCTAACACTTTTTGTTGACTCATTTTAAGTTTAGATCAAGTGTAGTGCTCAGGTTATGCTTGTCCTCCATGACAGAGGAAATGGATAAATGCTTTTTGAGTCATTTCTGGGCTTTTTTTAAGCGCCGTATTGGCTGTGATGGTTTAATAATATAAGCTATTCCTCTTTTTATGTAGATTTTTGTGGGTATTATTTGCATTTATGTCCCACGGTATGATGATGTGATCTGTCTGGGTTAGCGCTGAAACAATTAGTGGATCGACAGAAAATGTATCAACTATTTGATGTTCAAGCAGCTAAATTGTGGAGATCTGCTTTGTTTGTCTTATGTGATAGTAAACTGACTTTCTTTGGGTTTTGGACTGTGTAACATCATTTTGGGACATCAAATTGGGATTTTTCAGTATTTTCTGACATTTTATAGCTTAAACCTGATTATCCATTAATTGAGACAATAATCTGCAGATTGATTGATAATGAAAATAATCGTTAGTTGCAGCCTTAGCCTGGGGACAGATAGTGAATCAATGTAAGCATCACTTCGAAACTTGAGATGCAGCCATGCCTGTCATCCATCCCACTTTACACTGCTGCAAAAAATGCTGAAATGGTGAAACATATAGAAGGTTCCTGGTGCTTAAAGGGACCCCCATAACACACTGTCAGATCAGACTGAAGAAGCCAGTGTGGTCTTAAAGAAAGGTCTCTTACTTATGTAGTGTTCCATGCTGATTAAAAGCCTGATTAGTTAAAGGGATTCTCTCATTTACACATGAAGAGTACTAATCAGCGTGATCTAACCCTGGTGATGTCATAGTGATGTCATCAGGGTTATTTTGGCTTTGTTTTGGCGATCATAAATTCTTAACAGAGAGTCTGTGTTACAAACAGGCGATGTGGAGTTTGAAGGAGTGGGCATTTACTGAGTTATTTATTGAGTTGCATTATGGGAAATGTAGGATCCAGCATTTGTGGAGCATCACGCATGCAGCTCAGGACGTCTTGACCTCCATTGCTTCACTTTTGACCATCCTTTTTTTGAATGTGTCTCTTGAGAGTCCCCAAACTTTATGGAGGTGCATTAGTCTGCTAAATTGGAGCCATTGTAGTTCTTCACAGAAGCAGTAAAGAACCCTTAAAGAAGACTTCTTCTTACCCTGCAGACACGGATGATCTGTGTTTTAGGTCAGTTTCTAATTGGTCAAAGCACTAACCCCCGCATATTTGTAGCGTTTTTAGCTCGGCCCACTTTCTTGGTGTCCGAAATTGTTTCCCCTCTTGCCTGCTGTCTCCCTCACTCCTCCTCGCCCCCCTCACCCTTCACTGTAGTGCAGCGCTCCAGATTGAGTTCAGCCCCTTCGGCTGGAGGCTCGGGTTTATCTGGAACCAAAGAGAAAGCCATTCAGGAGCTGTGCGCCGTGAAGTAAAGGACCGCTCCGTTGCGGACGCTGGGGGGGAGAGAGAGAGAGAGAGAGAGAGAGAGAGGAGATTTGGGAGATCGGGGATTTGACCTTTTTTTCCGCATAAACTCGGGTTTGTGAGGGCGCGCGGGGAGCCATGGCGGTGTTCTCTGCTCTTTGGGTGCTCTTACTGTGCCAGCTTTTGACATCATCCTCAGCCCAGGTAAGAGTTATCAAGTCCCGCATCCCTCCTTTCACGTAGCCGCCGGCATCACATCTTAATGCTGGTGTGTGTGTGTGTGTGTGTGTGTGTGTGTGGTTTTTGTTGGTAGCGTTAAATGTTTCTTCTTGTTGCAAAAAGTGAATGTGACCTGCGGATTGATGATACAGAACATCCCTTGTGTTGGTGATGGTGATGATGACAGTCGTTCTCTCTTGCAGCTGCTGTAGGCCTGACCTGCATGCCCTCCACCTTAAAACCTGATGCCTTCTCTGAATGTTTTCTCACGCAAATTCTCAATATTCCTCTCGCACAATTATCCTGAACTGAACGCGGGTGGCATTTTGTCTCTCTGGTTCTATAGTCCTATTCTACCTCTCCCAGGTCAAGCCTGATTGTGTGCAGGTGGCGGTGCCTTTCGCACTATTTGGTGAAGTCGGGGTTATGTTTTCCCTGAACCTGTGGAATGCACGGATTGGAGATCAGTGCCACAGCGCACAATGCCACCTCTGTTCATCCAGGCATCCTGGCTGAGTCGATCGCAGGGGCTCATTTGGAAAGTCGAAGTGAAATAAGTTTATTTTGTTTAGATGGCCCGTGAACTACTGCTTTACTTGTGTTTCCACTGAAATCTAGTTTAACCTTCCTCCTGTGAGTAAAGGGAGGTTTAAAGCATCATAGTTTTCATGCTGTGCAGTTGAATTTAATTTATGTCTAGTTACATCTTAAGAATTAGCCTTAATCATTTAATTTTGTTAACATTGTCCTGAATAGAATTGTACTAATTTTCTTATTGATTATCATGTTGTTGATGCCAAAATAGAGGCCTACCAAACATTTGTTGCCACTTTCTACTTTCATTCACTTTCAGGTCATATCAAAAAAAAAATGTTGAAGGAACAGTTGATGCAGAAATGCCTAATTGTGATGAACTTTATATTGCAGAGGCCGGGCCCCAGAGGAGCTCTTGGGCCACCAGGACCCCCAGGGCCACTGGGAAGGGATGGCACCGATGTGAGTTGACCAGACTCCAACAGTTTCTTTACTTAAACTAATGCACCTTTTAACGTTTGCCTGCAGTATTTTAGATTTAAAATATTTAAGATTTAACTCCAGCGAGTAGATAAGAAAAAGATGCTAGCACCTTTTTTGAATGGCACTTTCTTTCTGTGATTAACTGATTCATTTTACTCATCTTTTAAGAGAAAGAGAAAAGTTACAGATCAATATCACCAACAATTAGAATAATATTTTTACATTTGTGCTACAGTCTCTGTAGTGATAGTTTGTTCAGTGGACAGCTCAGTGGCCTCACATCTTTTTTATGTTGTATTTCAAAATCAAATTCTCACTCAGTTCGTAGAAAGTGTTTTCTTTGTGCATAAATGTGGTTGAAATGTTTCTAGACGTTAGCTTTTATCACATTGACTCCTCCCAAAGCCCCTCCTACAAGTATGAAATCATAACTATGGATGTCAGGTAGGCAGGGTTTCAGCGTGTGTCCACTAAATGGAGTTCAGTGGGTGGAAACGTATTGAAAAACTGCCTGGTTAATTATCCTTTCCCATTAAAAAGCTTGTACTTCTTCTTTATTTGGTCATATAAACTCATACAGTGTAGTATCAGTCAGCCTGATATGTGTGGATTTCGATCATTATACCTTGTCAATAAATGTTGACAATACAAGAACAATCCACTGAAATTTAAGCCACCAAACTCTGTTACTGGGGAGATGTGCTGGTATGTAGGATATGATGTTATTGTAAAAATATGAGTGACAATGATGTGATGAGAGTTTATTTGCACAAGTTATAAGAGGAAATTGGATTATGGGGAAGCCAAGTAGAAATAAAAACTTTGTTAACATGGCGACACATTTCCTAAACGCCTTTACATTTTTTTTTTATTTCCTTTATGTTTAGGTCTTTGATTTCTGTCAAACTTTCCTGTTAAATGAAAAAATGTTGGATATCCATGTCAGGAAATCTCAGAGTATTTTTTTAGTTGTGATTATGTTTGTGACTCCAGTAAAGTTTAGGCACACAGAGGGCCCATTCATACATTCCCCAACCCTGTGAGACCATCTAGAGTTTCACCTCACACCTCCTCCCTGCACCTTCAGCCCCCCTGTACAAACCAAACTGAAGCTTTCGTCATGTGACCAGTCCAGCTTCAGTCACTTTAATATTTCTGTTGCTTGTTATTACACTAAGATACTGAAGAATTGGTAAGATTGGAGTCAAGTATGTGTAAAAGTATTTGGTGTACAACATATATTACTTATTTTTTCTTTCTCATTAACAGGGCAAACCTGGACCTGCTGGACTTCCAGGGAAATCAGTAAGTATTCCAACAAGTCAAGTCAGTTTTATTTAGGGACTGTATGAAATTCAGTGGGGTGGTGATGGGGGCAAAGGCCCTCGCCAGTGTTATAAATGTTTTCTTTGAACCCTCCTCTTAATTTAGAAAAAGAACTGCAACACCCTTCCAACAACATGCCAAAATAGTATAAATTGGTACAACTTGTTAAATCAGTTACCCCAATTCAAACCTTAAAATTGTTCTCTAAAATCTTAATGAACCACGGCATTGAAAGTTGTCTTTTTTATATAAATATTTGTGTAACTTTTAACTATATTTCAAAGGAAGCCTGAAATAAAATATAAACGTAGGACAAGAAAAAAAAAAGACCCAAAAAAAAAGTCAGACTACCCTACCTTCAGCCAAAAGTAAAATGACTATGCCCTTCTCCTTTTCTGACTCCCTCTCCCCCCTAATAATTTTCACACACTACTTTATACAGACATTTGACTCAAAGGCCTTTACAATCTGTACAGTACCCTCTTTCCTTAAACCCTCGATTTGGATATGGTATTTTGGCTGCATTTCATGATGTCCAGAAAAAAGAAGTAGAAATCAGTTGTTCAGCTGGCTACATCATTTATTTCTTTTGCACTACTTCATAAATCTCTTGTCTCTGTAGGGTCCCAAAGGGAAATCAGGAATACCAGGCTCACCAGGAAAACCAGGCCTGCCAGGACTTCCAGGGGTGGACGTAAGTGTCCGATAAACACATACACAGATGATTCTCATACTAACGTAAACACACCACCTTTGTCTTTGTCAAGGAATGTCGGGAATCAATGCATAAACAGAGTTTCTGCTCTGAAATTGAAATGATCATTTTTGTTGACAGTGTTTGAAATAGCAGCAGAGCACGAGGCAATGATGTACTTTCTCTTCAGGGTTTGACTGGTCCTGATGGGCCCGCTGGGAAGGATGGACCCCCAGGGGATGGAGTAAGTGTGTCTTAGTCTTTTGATCCATCCGGGATCTGCTTAAAGATGCACCCAATTGAATGTTATGACCTCCTCTGCTTCAGCCTGCCCCCCATTAATCAACCAGTTGAAGTCAGCCACTAGTGAGACACACAGACACATATGTATGCAAGAACACTGCATGTTGATTGGATGGTGTTCTTTAGGAGGGTCTAACAGGGACACGGCCCGTGTTTCCTCTGTCAGCCTGGATTTGTCAAGCCGGCTCAGCCTCTTGGTGGGAATATTTTTAATGAGGGATCAGAATCGGCTTTATTTCTGCTGCTTCCCTAATCCGGCCCGGAATGCACACTGTTTCCCACCAATCTGTAAGACTGTAGGGGACGGTGATCTACTGCCCCGATGCTGAAGGGAACAGGTATTATCCTCAGAGAGATACAAGCGAGGACACAATTACAACACATGTGGCATCGAACTGCATCTGCACTGCTACACCTTATGATTAAACAGGAAGACTTCTACTTCCCACATTGAATATAGAATATGAAAGAATAAAGATTGAGGGACCTCCACGGTAAGGCTGCAAATTCACTGTCAAGACAGATAAACCCCCCCCTGGCAATTCAACTAATTAGCCAACTTAATGAGGAAGCTTGCATCAACCAATGTCCCTAATTGCTTGGATTACTACACTGTCATGGCTGCTTCATGGTGCTGAAGAGTCGTGAGAAGACAAACAGGATCAAACCGGTGGAGTCTGACACAGAGCGAAAGCTAGTGTACGGCAGAATATTAGCTCACTAAAACAGTAATACAGTATAGTAATAAGCTAACAGTGATAATGACTGTTCATTTTCACAATACAGATTTTTCTCAAATTTTAGGCTTACTGTTACATTCATAGGTAATTTTCAGCTACCTCACATTTGTTTATGATTGGTGTGGCAGTATACTCTGTTGTCGAGTTTACAGACTGAGGAATGCAGTAAATAAGTAACATCACAGTGTTATGCCTGTTTATTTGGAGTCTTTTGCCCTCTCAGGCAACACAAATACAGCTGTGAGGAAGGTAAACAAAGAGTTGGAGAAGGAGGTGATCATGCAGGATTAGTAAGTAAAGAGGAAGGGGCATCACAGGAAACCACAATTTGATCTTTTATTCATGGAACTAGCTTGTAGGAGGCATTTTTTTACTGGCAGACATAATGGATGAAGCATGTAAACAAATGGAAGTTAGTGAAGGAACGAGGAAGACATACGTGGATCTCAGCCCAACAATACTTGTTACTGTGTCCTCCACAGATAACAATACTAAGTATATGAGTAGTTTTGGGATTATACAAATAACAAAACTACATATGTGTTCATTTAATTGCCAAGATCCAGACATTTTCTCCTCTCAGTAACTTTAATGACTAGTTTTTAACAATCTCATAACCTACAGCAGAAAAAGTCTTGCCCCAATTATTACATATCAGCTTCCTTTAATACAGATTTTGTGGCATTTTTGCCTTTATTAATCATCAGCAGGAGAGATTAAGTCATGTATAGAAACAACACTCCTTTTCCCTTATTGTGTCTAGCTGGAAGGTGACTAACAATTGTGTCAAGCACCACACACACACACACACACACATACATACACAAAGTTATATAGTATAGTATACCCTTACAATAACTTAAAAAGCTGTTGAATTGCAGCCCCCATTAGTGGGCTGAACCCATTCAGAACAAATCAAAACAAGGTTTAAATTTTTTTTTTTTTTCATTAACAAGCCCCGATTTCAGTTAACTATGAGAAAGAAAGAATAATCTACATTTCTGTTATGTCCACAGATGGATAAGCATTATGTTCAAAGGGTTTTCTTTTGCACTGTATTATGTCCTAGAGGTTGATTGTGTTGATTTCTCTCTACAGGGTGAATCTGGACCTCCTGGGCCACCTGGACCTCCTGTAAGTACCCCCACTTACCTAAGAAACATCACACAGGCACACAGCTCCTGTATTCTGATGTGTAACCTCTTCACTCTGACCACTGTTACATTGACCATATCAGCCTAAAAGACTTATCACTCCTCTTGCTTTCCCGTATATGTATCGTCTTATCCCTACACCAATCGTTGGACCAAAGGCAGTTTGTCAGACTGCATTGGATAATTCCATGCTGAGAGAATCAAGTTCTGTAATTCGGCTCCTGTAAAGTCAGGGCTATGACTCAGCTCTAATCAGACTTGCCCTCAATTAACACTCGGCAAAGCGGCAGTGTCAGATATTGTCACAGGAGTACTGAGATTATAGTGGGCTCTGATCTAACTGGACAGCAGAAGTGCGTATCCACCTCACAGCAACAACCTGGGACAAACTTTCAAAGCGGATTTAATGCAGCAATACATCACGCGGTGGATATTGATGTTGTGAGTAAATCTAATCATCCCCTCGGTGTTTGTGACTTAATTTGCCTTCCTGTGTCTTCCGTAGGGCAGAGGGAGACCAGGAGCTCCAGTGAGTACACAGCACTGTCTTTTCATATCATTCTTATGTGCAGAAAGACAGAGATTGTGATGTTATTTATATAAGTTTTATATATCACTATAGCTTGTTTGAGTCGTGCTTGTGCATGTCAGATCATGTTGTAGCCCTGATTCCATCTACACATGTACTCTGATGTCTTGCACACACCCAGTGTCTTTTGTTTCCAGGGACTACCTGGAACCAACGGGTTGCCAGGCGGACTCGGACCCCAGGGTCCAGCGGTGAGTATCTGTCTGATTGCCCCAATTACACTTCCTGTCATCCTCATGTAGGAGTCACATCCTCTAATTCGGAATGAGATGGTCAAATAATTCCTGTTATCTATTCTATTTCATTCCTCTGCTTGATTCAATACCCAGTTGGCCCCAGAAAACTGTCAACTTATCGTCCAGTTAATTTATTTGGCTAAATAGAGAATGGCAGCAAAATCCATACCCGAGCGTCTGCAGCAGAAACAGTAAAGCTGATACTGATTCAGATCCAGCAGTTTTTTTTAACTCACAGCTCTGCTGAAATCAACCAGTACACCACTGCCCTAAATTCCTATATAATGTAGCAGGAGGATAAGAATAACCACCAGTATGTGGACTGGTTTAGTGTTTCTACTGGGTCACATTTTATTTGAATTAATCGATGCTCAAACTCAGCTTATGTGTAATTAAAAGCTCACTCCGTTTCAGAATTGTTAGCAGCAGAAGATATTTTATTGTCTGGGTCAGAAATGTATCTTAAGGTTGGGATTAGCATTGAAAATACAGTTTGGGTCAGTATAAAGATTTTTGTCAGGCTAATGTCAGGGTTACCATAGTCTGCAGGGATGCATATGAAATGACTATTGAATATCTAGTTTTTGCCACCTTTGAGTAGTTAGAGATCACCTCCAGACATGTTTTAAGACTTAAAAATACTCTGCTTGGAATAATAATTTGAGTCTGATATGTTTTTTCCACAAAAAAGTTTGTGGAATTGCATCTACTCCATGTGCCTCATTGAGGAATCCAGAATCTATGAATATGTGAAATGTGTGAAACTGCACAATGACGGTCAAACATCAAGAGAAGTGACAATAATCAAATCACATTTATTTGAGTGGAGGGGGACTTCAAGTGTTACTCTACTCTCAGGGACCACCACAACTGATTGTAGTAACTGTCCGTTTCTCAGGGTGCTGAGGGTCTTCCAGGACTTCCCGGACCTGCTGGCACTGATGGACCACCAGTAAGTGCAGTTATCATTATATACTTGACTGGTGCATACACTGTCATACACTGTATTTTTCCACTGCCACCCAGTGGATCTCTTGTTGAATGTCTGTGAATTCACTTCACCAACTGTAAGGAAGGAAAAGCACTGAACCAGGAATGTGTTAACATTAGATTGATATAACATCTCTTAATGTGCTGTGTGTGGTCATTTCTCCTTCTGTCAGGGTCTTCCTGGCACTCTTCATGATCTCAGCGGTGACCTTCTTGTAAGTTTTCAATCATGCACCTGTGAGAGCAGCGTAATGACAGTAAAGACACAATGAGAGTAGAGTCCTCAGTGGTTTGTCTCTGTCCTCTGCAGTGTCCTGCAATCTGCCCCCCTGGTCCCGCTGGTCCCCCTGGGATGCCAGGATTCAAGGTAAATATAGTTTCTGTCACGACTCTTTTTTGATGTATTTTGATTTATATGTCGCTCAGTATGTCTCCTGGGAATATACACAACTCATGTCACCCTGCAGCCTCACAATGCAGTTCCTCCTGCACACTCCTGGCTGTATTCAGTTCTGTATATTTCTGCTCATGTAGGGTCACACGGGGCACAAAGGAGACAAGGGAGAGCCTGGAAAAGATGGAGAGAAGGTGAGTTTATTATGTGACGTAGATATTTTGGCTACTGTCAGTGATATATAAGCATAGAATGAACTTATTATGAGTGCAGCTGCTCGTCTTTCTGTGATTTGGTGTTTTGTTGTCGTCCTAAGTGTCCTACTCTGTCTCTAGGGTGACGCTGGTCCTCCTGGCCCACCAGGTATTCCTGGGACTGTGGGTTTGCAGGTGAGTTACATAAAGATTATTCAGACCTTCTGTTACCTGTTAGTTTTCACTTGTTAGCTACACATACGTTTTGCCCTTTCGCATATTTAGTACAGCATCTCCAGGCAATTATGAAATATCCTGAGTGGTTTTTGATGTTTTAAAGTGCCTTCACAATCCTCTAATGCTGTGTTTCAGGGCCCACGTGGTCTCAGAGGTTTACAAGGCCCAATGGGATCAGTAGGAGACAGAGTAAGCTACTTTTAGAACATGATCACTCCTTCCTTGTTCAGCTTGTCACTCACAATGCAGACATGTACTTGATGATACAGTATGTTTCCTTTGGCCTCATACTCTGTTTGTCTCTAGGGATTGCCTGGTTTCAGAGGCAAACCTGGCATCGCCGGTATCATTGGAAAGACAGTGAGTCTCTCTTTGTTTCTAACACACTTGAAATAAAAACAGGGTTTGGTAGTAGTTCACAGCCAGAATAGACAGCTGGTCCCATCAATGAATAGCTGTGTGTGTTTCATCTGATGTCTCCAGGGTGACGCCGGAGAAAAAGGACCACAGGGATTCAGAGGACCCAAAGGAGAAATTGTAAGCAAAAGACTTTGATTTGTGACTATTAGTTTCACAAGCATATGTAAGATGTATAAATGACACCTTGATGTGTCTTTCAACAGGGTAAAATTGGTCCCAAAGGAGGTCCTGGGGGAGCAGGACCCAAAGGGGAGCCTGTAAGTGCATATCTTAAAAAAAAAATTGAATATACAAAATCTCTCAGAACTGTGAGGATGACATGTGATGTCGTCTTCAGGGTATTCCTGGCAGGGATGGCAAAGACGGTACACCAGGATTAGATGGCGAGAAGGTAAGTGCTTTCTGCGTGCTCTGGGGCTTAAATTAGTTGTGAGTCCACGGCCTGTGTAAAGCTGACGTCACCGTGTTGTCTGTGTTGACAGGGTGATGCTGGACGCCATGGGGTCGTCGGAGAGAAAGGACCAAACGGCCTCCCTGTGAGTATTTTGAAATAGACTTGAGTGTTTCCTGTCTAATTGATATTAAAGGATACTATTTAAATCCTTCATTACCTTGAGTCCCCAGTCTAAGTAGCAGTTTGAGAAGATGAATGTGCAGAGCGGGGCTGAGAGTGGGTATTACAATCAGAGTTAGTCCTAAGCACTGTGTTAAACTCCTGAAAAAGAAGTCATTGTTATGTATTTTCTGTTTCAGGGTCTACAAGGAAAGGCTGGCACTAAGGGATCTAAAGGAGAAGTTGTGAGTAATACAACAAAATAGAGACAGACTGTAACCTTAAAGATTAGGACCACAGAGGACAACTTTTATCTTCTCCCTTATTTTACACCAGGGTGATCCAGGGAAAGCCGGGGAGACGGGGCCCTCTGGAGAGCCAGGTATTCCTGTATGTATCTGATGGGCCTTTTTTGGGGGGGGTTATTACTGGGTCACAACCTCTCTGACATGTCACTTAACCCCACATGAAACTTTAACAATGTTGTGTTTGGACTCGAAACTTTCCTGACTTGTCCATGCCATATTTCATCTCAGGGTGACATTGGCATCCCAGGAGAGAGGGGGATAGCAGGACCCAGAGGAGTGGCTGTAAGTTAATGCTCACACTATAAACTAAAGTAACGTGTGCATGTATCTGTCGTCAAATTGCTGCACAAGTTTCAAAACCATCTATTACGAGACATTTAAAAGTGATCTTTACCCCATTTAGAAGCTAAATTATTATACCTTCTGCTGCACACATGGTCATCTGATGAATTTAACCAATTTACAGATTATTTTAATTTTTATTTGACTCAGGTTGCAACACTTTAAAGTATACTGTTTTAATAACCAGTGTGGCTATTTGAATGCATAATGACCTGAAAAATAAATAGAATTTATGTCCTCATCTTAAAAGACAACAATGCATAACAGCATACAGCATGAATTTGGTCACATTGAGACAAAACTGGAATATCAGGATAATAAACTACTCCCTTTTGAAGTTAATGATATTCTGCTACAAAAGTACTGAGAGTATTGCGATTCAATGGCTTGTTAAGGAGTTTGTTAGTAATGCAGGGCCAGTGATGAGAGCAGGTATTCATAAAGGAGGAATTCATAAACAGAGAGGCCTTTGTTTTTCATATCAGACCCTGCGGCGAGGAAAAAAGGATAAAACAGCATAGGAATTAACACACTTCTCTCGCACACTGCACTGCATAATGAATCATACCTCACAACCAGCATGCCCATTTTTTTTTTTAGTTCTTCTTCTCTGAAATGATAGCAAGAAAAAAACTCCTATTTTCTGTTTGCTTTACTACTGTATGTGTGTTTCCATCAGGGAGGTATTGGACCAGCGGGCAACGTTGGGCCTCAGGGAGTGAAAGGCTTCCAGGTCAGTTGCATGAAATCACCAATCATTATCAGTTGTTTTTGTTTTATTATGAGTCAACTCACTGGATGTGTGTGTGTGTGTGTGTGTGTGTGTGTGTGTGTGTGTGTTATGTATTGCAGGGGGTAAAAGGAGCCTTGGGGGATCCAGGTCTTCCAGGTCCAACAGGAATCCGTGGAGAGTTTGGTGAAAGGGTGAGTTTGACGTGTGTGACAATATTAAATCTGTCCCCGGGCTCAACGCCATCACGTGTAATCCCTGATACAGAAAAGGGCTGCGACTTCCTTATAATAATGAAAATATATTCTCTCTGTTATTATTGATTAATATACCAGTTGTTTTCTCGATTAGGTCTATAGAAGTTTTATAGAAGTCCTAAAATGTCGTTTTGTCCGAAAAAACAAAAATATTTAGATTTGAGAAGCTGGAACCAGAGAATTTTGGCCTTTTTTTTCTTCGATTATCAAAATAGTTGCTGATTAATTTTATGTCAGTAAACAAATTCATTAATTGACTAATCATTCAAGCTCTAATACAGTATATAAAAAAACAGATGAAAGGCCCCAAAACGAAAAGAAATCTTCATTAAGGGCCAAATTATAAAGAAATGTCTCCACACAAACACAGACAGAGCAGACATGTGAGGGGACTGTGTGTCAATAACCAGGTCGTACCACCTATAAACTCAAACTGCAGCCAGGAGAGATCTCAAACACAAAAAGGCCTCCTGTTCAGAATCTGAGGACAGAACAAAGCCAGTCTTTATACCGCTCCTGGTTCCCCTCAACCAGCCCACCTCACTTCCCTTCATCCCCCCTTCCTTTTACCACAGTGGGCCTTCCACAAAATGTCTCTGCATGGCTGTGAATTATTCTCTCTCTCTGTCCTTTTCCAACCCTATAGGGTCCCGTTGGAGCTTCTGGAGCTAAAGGAGACATGGTAATTATTTCAAAGTCAAGCTGGTCAAGCTTAAATATGACCTCCTCTGAATGCCCTGTGATAGTCTGCATCCAGCTTTTTAAAGTTTGTAATAGAGAACTGAGTATGTTTTATGCTGTTATGGGTAAATCCCAAATGTCCAAAATAAGTGTCAGGAACTAAGAAAAACATCCTTAATGTGTTGGAAGTCAGGTACCCTTGTTCAAACGAAGAGATAACACATACAAAAAAACTGAACTATATAATTCAGATCTCATGTTGTCTCTCTAGGGCGTGGCAGGAAGTGATGGTTTACCCGGAGAAAATGGAGAACCTGTAAGTATTTTCTCAATGTTCACTGTTCAATCAGAATCCAGACACATGCAGCATTAGTGACTCTAGAGACTCATTACTTTGTTTGCAGTAATTAGTTATACAATTGATCCAGAACTCTGCGGCCGGACTGCCAACGAGGACCAGAAGGAGAAAACACATTACACCAATCTTTACAGTTCATTTACATACAATGTACTAGTTAATACTTCATGGTCTTGCACCAGCCTATCTGGCCTCTCAGGTCCTCCGGCATGACGACAAAAAGTTCTGGTGAGGAAGCTTTTAGTTTTTATGCTCCGAGCTGTGGAAACAGTCTACACGAGGATCTGAGAGCAGCTGAAAGTGTTGATATCTTTAAAGTATTAAACCTACCTTTTAGCCAGGCTTTTGATTAGAATGTTTATAGCCATTATTTACAACTGTTTTATTGTCTTTTATCTATTATTGCTGTGTAACATTCTGTAATTTCAAATCATAGTTATGTTTAACCTCATTTTCAGGGTCCTTTTGGCCCAGTTGGACAAAAAGGACAGGTGAGCTATGTCAATGTTTTCATTTACATTTTGTCACACTTCTGCAGCGTTTCGCACCTCTACATGGACCCACTACATATAGTAGATGTCCGTCTATTAGCACAGAACGTAGTTCGATCAGATGTTGTGTGTGGGTGTAATTAGCAGCACAAGTTTGTTCCAAACTCCCTCACTAAACATTAAAAGCTGGTGCCTAGCTCTGAGCTGTTGCCCACTTGTCAGACTCATTGCACATGATTCTGCTTCACATTCCAGGTTTAATAGGATTAATTAGAGATAGGTTTTGCTGCTTTCGCTTTATTGGCCTGTTCGCTGCTATCGCCACAAGGGAGAGACGAGTCGCATTAAGCTGCAGCACAATTTATGTAATTAGAAACACAGCACTGATGAGCCTCACTCTCGCAGTCTCATTTACTGTTTGCTGTGCACGTTGGAGTAATTATCAAGCAACAAGACGCCATATGAATCCGCCCCCGCATTGTCTCAACAGACCCAGTTTGCTCCTTGCTTGGTGTTTAGTCAACGATCCAATCAGAGGCTTATGGATGTTTTTAGCTCCAGTTTGGAAGAAATTGATTTCTTCATTTCTGCAAAATCTGAGTTATTTAACTGATAATTCTTGTTGATTATAGTCAGGGAAGCGGGGTGAACTGGGACCTAAGGGCGTGACAGGTCCACAAGGAGAGCTTGGGGCAAGAGGGCTCCCAGGAAAACAAGGACCAATGGGCTTCCAAGGGGAGCAGGGTCAGCCTGGAATTGCAGGAAAGACAGGTGTACCCGTGAGTGTTTGTTTTTGTTTGTTTTATCTGTACAAAACTGTATAAAGCTTGTGATTGATGGAAGCATATTAAATGTCGATGTTTTCCAAAAAACTGCCTGAATGAGCACACACTTAAAAAATATCTTATTTACTCGTGTTTCAGGGTAAACTGACAAGTGAGCAGCACATCAGAGAGCTGTGTGGCTCAATGATCGACGGTGAGAAATCTTAATTTATCTTTTCTGTAGTTCACTCCAGCGTTGAGTAAAAGGAAAACAGGGAATTGACCTTCTGGTGTTTCCTATCACATGCAGATCAGATTGCACAGCTGGCCGCTAACCTTCGAAGACCCCTGGCCCCTGGAATGGTGGGCCGCCCCGGCCCTGCAGGGTCTCCAGGAAAGCCAGGAGTCTCTGGCTCTATTGGGCATCCAGGTATCCGTGGACCACCAGGGTACAGAGGCCTGCCAGGAGATCTTGGAGACCCAGGTCCCAGAGGTATGAAAAATGAAATCAGTCCTGTGGTTCCCAACCTAAGGGTCTGGGGTAGGAAAAGATAAACATGTTCTATGATACAAATTGGCTCTAATCTTTGTTTTTTGGATAATTTCACCTCTTCGGTTTAGAGGCAGAATCACTGCTAACAGCTCATAGACATCTGAAACATAAGGGGAGTTTTTTGTAAGGAGTCACAAGCCAACAGAGCAACTGGTTTGATCTTAAACAGAGCATTGTTTCTTGTAAGCTTAACATATATTTTCTATGTAAAATCTTAATCTGAAAAGTAGATAATTACTATTTTAGTAAAATAAATGTAGTGGAATAAAAACTATATCGCCTTCTGAAATGTTGTGGAGTAGAAGTATAAAGGGGCATACAATGGAAATACTCAAGTTAAATAGTACAGTACTTGCAGTTAATTAAAATGCTCTGTTTTTACAACAGGTAATGTTGGTGAGCAAGGTGATAAGGGAACCATTGGCAAAGCCATTGATGGGCCCACTGGAGACCAAGGATACCAAGGTATGTGGCCTTACTCAGTACATTCCAATTAGAGCTGGAACTGATGGGAGCTAGAACGTTGTTCCCTACCAATTTTAGTGAGTTGTGAAAATCTGCTGTGTGAGAAAAGTCTATTGTGGTACCATTTGTACTTTTGGCATTAATTATCATGACTGTCCCACAGGGTAATATTTGATGCAAAATTGTTAGATTCATTACGCAACTTCACTGTAGGAAATATTTTCTAATCTTAAAACACAAGTCTGTTACTAAACCGTCTTGGGCTCATTCCCTGTGTGCTGTCCACAGGTCTTCCAGGTGTACCTGGAATTGTCAAAGATGGTCGTGATGGATCTCCAGGAGATCCAGGTGAGCCTGGAGAGTCAGGCAGGGTAGGTAGGACTGGGCACCAGGGATCCCCTGGAATCTGTGATACATCAGCCTGCCAGGGAGCGTCGGTCGCTGGAAAATCCTCCAACCCCAAAAACCATTAACTTCCTGCTACCTGACGCCATCCACCCCAAGGAGGAGGGGTGATAAATGAGGGAAGGAAGAAATGAAAGAAGAAAAATGTCCTCTTTATTTAAATACATGTATCACAAGATGGGAAGAGTAACATCAGGTGTGATATTTTGAGAGGAATAGAGGAACATCAGAGGATTGACATGAATCCCAGAGCAACTGAGAGACAAAAACATCAAGATGACATCCAGAAAAAAAGTGGACAGAGGCACGGAAGAGTCCAAGAGAACAACTGCATTGCTCCAAATACTACAGTATCACATAACAAGACTTGACTTACAAACAACTGGAAAATGAATGATGAGTCCCTTGTGTATAAAAAACTTTGTACATGTTGTTTCCATGCCCCCATTACCTTGTTAACAGCCTTCTGGCAGATGACACTCAAAACAACAGTGACTGTCTCTGAAGTGAACGTGCATGCATCGTGGCCCATTAATGTAAATCACAGGTGTTACCTCAACATACAAGCTTACAGTGTAAAATATGGAAATAGGCGGCAGAGGCAAAAAGCCTCTGTCAAGGAGCTGTGTATGTATTGTAAAAGGAATAAAAAACACAAATACCCAGGTGCCCAGAAATTGTGTAGATTAATGCAAAACATTTTTTTGATAGTCTTTTTTTACAGCTTGTTTTCTGTTTTTTTTAAACTACATGTGATGTTGATTCTCTAGATTTGAGAATCAAAAACAAAATAAAACTTGTGGATGAATAAATCAGTCATTGTAAAATCAATTTAAGAATCTTAGGAGTAAAGTATATTTTTTTCTTTCTTTTTTTTTCTCTTTTTTTAACATCTAAAATGATCACATCCACTATGTACTACCGGTGCTGTAACTATTAAATATACATGACCTTAAATACTATTTATTATTTGTGGGTGACTGTTGTATGTACAGTAAGATGCTACAGCGACATGTTGTAAGAAAGAACAAATAAAGCCACTTTTCAGTAAAACATTACTCTTCTCTACATATCAAATGGACAGTCTGCACTTCAGAGTAATATTCTTAACACTACGAAAGTCAAGTAATTCCATTAATTCACAAAGTAGCAACACTTACACGCAAAAAACTTAAATATGTGAATGTATGTGGACAAGAAAACTGAACAAGAAAATTGAACAACATACTGTACGAACAAAGTTTAAGGAAAATAAACAATCAATGAAAATTCAAGTAAACGAAATCTGGATGAAGCATATAAAACATGCACATATAATTAAAATTTGCTAGATGTATGATAGCTTAAGAGCTGAAATCGAATCATTAGAGCACCATCTCAGCTGTCTTTCAAAGAGAAACAGTGCCACCTGTGTATGACTCTATGAAAAGCCCTTTTTTACAAACGTTGGCTCTCAAGGGGGAATAAATATATCAGTGGAAGAAGAAATGGCATGGCAGTTCAAACACTGGCTTGATAGAGTGTGGTGTTGAGATGCAGCCAAAGAAAACCAACCATGTTTGAGCATCACATCGTCTGCGACTCATCACTGTAATCATTGTAATGTCGTCAGAAGCAGAGCTCGTCTCAAAAGGACGCCTTTTGTCATTTAAAATGTTACAACACATCGAGCTAACCCACAGCCAGACCTCATAGGACAACCTACGCTGCTTTAGAGGTTAAATTAAAATGTACTCAAATATTTGGCTGATTTATTAGATAAAATAACGAGGGGATCATTGCTCTACCGCAAGAGGGATGTTCAGTGTCTCGTCCGTCTCCTGGTGGATGGAGTCCTGGCCTGAAGAAGGTCTGGATTTAAGAAAGAGTCCTTTCTCATCAGTGAACGCCTTCTGAAACTCCTGTAAAGGCAGATAATAGCAGATTATTGTGGTTAATGACAGATGGTACCATTGCTGTATTATCTTAAGTGCCCCTCTTCTGTACTGCAGGTGGTGGTGGTGGTGTTGCACACTGCCAGCACAATGTGGTTAGATAGATCAGGGCTTGCTTTAATTCGCTGCTATGTATTTTCTAGTATGTGAATCAATTTCCACAGACTGCAAAACTGCAACAGCAGATAATCCATCACATTAATTTAAAATAAAGTTTATTTGATTGTATACAGTAAAAGTGAGAGGAATTTAATTTGAACTCCAAATAACAAAAGTCATATAAAGTCAGCTGCAGTGCTTATTACTCAGGAAGAGACAGGCACTGTAATTAAGCTCTTATCTTCCAGCCCCAGGTTTCTACTCTCAAATAATTCAGTTGCAGGATGATCAACCCAAAAATGCTTCACATCAATCAATGTTCCTCACAAACCCCCAAAATTTAACAACACAAACTTACCTCTTTGAGGGTGTCTCCATATGCTTTATTGATGTATCTGAGGAAGGCAGTGGTCCACTGCAGGGTGGTGACTTTGTCTGTGTCTGACTCACAGAACGGCACCAGCATGTTCAGCTCATCACAGCATGAACGAATCCTCTTCCTGCGCAGCAGCAAAGACAAACAGATGTTTATAATCAACATTTCTCCAACTTTACTGACCTGCAACACTGTTCTAATATCCTAAAATCCCACAAAGCAATAATTTACCTTTGATGGATGTGTAAATTACAACACTACCCCTGTCAGTAATGGTGTCCAAAATCTCACTTTACTCCTCACTTAATACCACCATAGACTAAACTAATTAGTTCTTATTATGTAGGGAATAATGTACAGTGAGTGAACAAGGGAGAAATTTTGGCCACAGTAGTGATGGCTTAGCTTTGCACGCACTCTTAAAAACGTAACACATTATATCACACCCCAGACTAATATGGGGAAAAATATGTGACTATGGCCCAAATTGAGATTAAAACGAACATTAATATTTAGTTTTTCATAAGACCATGTCACAAATTGTGGATGATGCAGCGACACGTTCAGATGTTAGTAATGGCTGCTCACCTGCGTTCCCTCTCCTTACTATTGTGTCTCTCCCTGCGCTGGCTAAGTGACACATGAGATCGAGGTCTTTTCCTGGCGCTGCTCCCTGATTCTCCAGCCGAGTCTGGGGTAGACTTAGCAGCCTTGACAGGTTGAGAGCTGTGGGTGCTACAGTGCTTCCTGGAGGGAGCAGCAGGTGTCGCCACATCATCTATGAAAAACATGAGAGTGTATAAGACCGAATTAGACACAAATCATATGAATTTGCAGTGTAATATGGCAGACAACAACAAAAAAACTGCAACTTTTGAAATAAGAGTAGTTTTAGAGTACTGATTATTACTTTCTATGTTCACCAACTGCTTTTCCTCTGCTGAGTTGCCACTTGTATAGTGAGCTTTTGTAACAACTCTCTCCGGGCGAAAATTAAATGCAAAACTCTTGGGGATGATTAAACCCTGATGCTTGTTAGGTTCAACCAGGTGAGGAATGTGGCCAATCACCTGTGATTGAAACAGGGAGGGAAAATGGATTAAACAATGAATTCTGTTTCATATAAAGCTGTAAGAAAGTTTTGATATTTTTTATTCACCATACTTGTTCACACATGTTGATGACTGGGTTAAATACACCCCCTACAAATGGGCTGGAAGCCTCAAAAGGATTTGCTCTGTCAGTTTTCACCCACGTCTGCATTTGAGGGTGTATGACTGCCTCTTGAGCCTCTGCAGACTGCTGAAGCATTGTCAAAAAACTGAAACACAACAACAGAGATAAACACAGTCCATAAAAATTAGTAGTTCAGCATTATGAGGCTATATTTATTAGCAAATAGCAACACGCTGTATTAGTGACGCCTACTTGCTAAGAACTGCAGACTGAATATCTTGCTGCCTTGGGGTGTCAGCAGACATGGTGTTGAACCTTTTCTCCAAGCAAACTCTAGCAGCCGATCTGGACCGCTTCTGTGAAGATGTGCTGCTGTTGGCACGTGATTCAGTCGGACTGACTCCATCTCTGACTCTGGCCAGCACAAAACCTGGGACCTCTCCGTAGGAAGCTGGTGTCTTTTCTCCTGGCATCACCAGACAATGTTCATCAGTTGAAGTTGATAAGTCAATAGCTTGAGTGGTTGTGAGGGGAGAAATTACTGTGGATCCAGTGCCGTCTTTACCCATCACTGTAGCAGGGTGAGATCTGGCATCTGGCCCATCTGGAGGCGCAGCTTGTGCCTCCATGTGTGCCTGGATAAGGTGCTGAAGGTGTGTATATTCACCCTCTGACATCTCCATCAGACCAAGCTCAGTTCCCAACATCTGCCCCTGATCATGGGTCAAACATCCACCTTGGCTCAAAATCACCCCGACAGAGTCACAGGTGTGTTCTCTGAATGAAGGTGAAGGTGATGCGTGGATGGTTTTACAAGCTGAGGAAAAGAATGACATCCTTCACTCTAGAGAGGGGATGGAGATCAGGAAAAATATGTCTTTACTGGCCAAGCACGTGTACATACAAGTTGCTCTCAATGTACTTACACAGAAATAGACATAACAGCAAGGACAACAAAGCAGAAAAGATAAAAATAAAGAATAGACAGGACTATTATGTTCACAAAACAGGCCATACAGCTTCGGTACATGTTAACCGACTTCTACTAGCGTTAGTTAACTGTGGTGTGCCCTGTAAGCTGACCCGGCATGAATGTTAACGTTATTAAAATGTTATCTATGAACGTAACGTAACGCTAGCGTAAACTGTTGTTAAAGTTAGCCAAAACACACTAGTAAAGATTAATAATGCTAATTGTAAACAATTTATCCACAATTCCAAGATGTCAGTCGTGGACAAACCGTCAGTAATTACAAAAGCTAACGATGTTGGCTCGTGAATTTACTCTTAGCGAACGAGGAACTTTAAGCTAGCTTTAGTACATTTGAGAAGACGTTGGCGTACGCTAACGTTAAAATCTGGGTAAAAACTCGCCACCTTAAAACGATAAATAATTATAAACGCCTTAACATTTTCAATAGTCAATTATTAAATCGTTCAATGTATAAGGGTTGGACTCTTAATAAATTGCAGTTATTATTCAGCTCTCTTTATTGGTCTTACTGGGTCTTCCACTTACTTTAATGCCAACTCCTCAATTGACGTTGGTGTCCAACCCCCGGACGTCGTTAAACTCCGATTATTTAAATGTGTGTTTATTTTGTACAGACACAACATATTTTGTACAGCCACAAAGGAGAGTATAGCAATATCTGAAATGTTACCAAAAAATGTAAAAAGCAGTGATGTAAAGTAACTAAGTATAAGTACTTGACTTAAGCACACGTTAGATGTACTTGTACTCCACTACATTTCAGAGGGAAATATTGCACCTTTTTACTGCTTATAGAATATTATTCAGTATTGTAAACAGTGGTGGAATGTAACTAAGTACATTTACTCAAGTACAGTACAAATTGGAGGTACTTGTAGTTTAATTTAGTATTTACCTTTTATGCTACTTTATATTTCAACTACACTACATTTAAGTGGGAAATATTGTACTTTTTACTCCACTACATTTATCTGACAGCTTTAGTTACTAGTTACTTTGCAGACTAAGATTTTACAAACTAAACATATGATTAACTTAAAAAACATGTTAACAATGCATCATGTTTTATAAATTCATCATACTAACCAACAGTATAAAATAGTTCAAATCAGCTCCACCTCAACCAACAGTAAAATATCAATTACACATAGTAAAACACTCACAGAGGTCATTTTTAGTTTACTTTTGATACTTACATTTTGCTGATAATACTTCTGTATTTTTACTTTAGTAATATTTATAAGAAAATCAATGGGTGATTTTTCTATTCTTTTTTATTTTGTTCATTTTGTCATTTTACAGGAGCAAAATAACCTGCAAAAGGTGTTGTATTTTTTAAGCTTATTATTAGGGCTTTTTTAGGTAACATATTCAGTTGTAAGGTAATCACTAACTGCAGCTGTTAGATAGATGTAGCAGAGCCCAAAGTACAATATTTTCCTCTGAAATGGAGTAGATGTATGAAGAAACATAATGTGGAAATACTCCACTAGTACCTCGAAATTATAGTTAAGCACAATACTTGGGTGACGTACTTACGTTACATTCCACTGCAATTACCAAAGCTAGATCAATATCAACTCCTTGGTGGACACTGTGATGCCTTATGAAAGAAGACGCCGGATTCAAGTGAATGCTGTCGCCCCCCTTTGGTAAGATATGAGTTTTGCAGGTGGCTGTGGAGGCTTATAGACAATACTGCTATTGCAGGCAAATGAGACCTCTATTAATATGGATTTTTTTTCCCAAGGACTTTCTCTCCATTTCCTCGCCCTTGCTTACTCATTGTCTGCCCCCACATTTTTGTCACAGCAAGAGCCCTTAAGAAACCTGGAAAGTAATTTAAAGGTGGTGCTTGTTATTTGCAAAATACCGCATTTTACTGTGAAAACAACATTACTCATTCCAGCACACTACCCTTTATTGATTCAAGTCTGTATTGCCAAACAATCTACATGATGCACAAGAGTAAACAATGTACCAAAAAGCATTTCCCTGGAATGGGGATTATGTGTGTCATGTGTGTCAAAGCCAGGGAAGATCTTTTCACTCTGGCTGGTGCGGTTTTGAACCAGGGCAGGTAAAACCAGACAGACTGGTCAACATTTCTCAAATGCATTGAGAGTATGGAGAGGCTCCTATAACAATACGTGTGCAAACCAAACCAATAGCACTGACATGGGCATTTTTTCTCTTCCACCGCTGGATATATTAATCACATACAGTATATTAATTACAAACAATTAGAAACCAGCTTTAATGTCTATATGTCTCTCCAATTGTAGGCTGTTTCCTTGCAACAAGCTGTGATACAATCAAGTTGTACTGTTAAGCCTTTAATAGATATTGCTTCTGAAGAGATGTTGCTTCTCCTTCAAAATAGTACTACAATGTGTAATCCACCTCTGTAAAGGAGACTTTTTAATTGTAACTCTCAAAAATACGCACTGTGCTTTATTATGGGATTTGTTTTTTAAAGTAACAGATTTGAGTACTGCTCACGTAGCAATCAATCAATCCAAATATTGATGACAAAATCAGACTAAATACAAATTTAAAAAGGTATTATTCCTTTTATTGACTTCTTGCATTCTAAAAGAACAATGAAACTGAATTTTATTATCAGCAGAAGAACATAAAAGCCAGATCAAGGCTACTGTACTGACACTATGGCTATGTTAAAAAAAAAAAAACGGAGAAACAAAAACTGTACACTTTCTGTACAAAACATTTCTAACTAGAAATGCACATTGAGTAGTTGAATTTACAAGTGATCAATTAACTTTAAAAGGCATTTAGTCATAATCAAATAACAAAAATAAACACATGTACTTTGAATACAACAAGACAAACTAGAACATAATGAACTCAAATACTTCTGAGCATTTCCATATCAAGCCACAATGCCTGATCTTTTGCATGGCTTTACCAGTAGTCAACAGGTCATGTCAAAAGATATGGACAACTACTTTCCTTGTGAAAAATACATTCAATGTGTGTTATGCTGTAGTATCTCTCTGTCTTGTCCCATGTGTTATGATTTGTCTAACTTGCCTTGACATTGCTTTTATTTCCATAACTGTCCATACTTTGATTGGTTTTAGTTTCAGCGCACGCACCATGAATCCCCTGCTTATCAGTTTCCTTTCCCTCTTCCTTTTTTGCTTCTCCACCACCTGTGCCTGCATCTACTGGTGTGCTTTTTTTACCAGCAGGATTTTTCTCCTGCTCCTGTGTTTTCCCTTTGACCAACTCTCTTTCCCGACTCACTGGTCTACCTCTACTCCAGTCCCTGTCTGTTGGGTGACCTATTTGTTTGCGTTTCGGACTGAAGACATCAGAATTGTTGATCATACGATTTGGAAAGCGTATGAGACCTTCTGTTGGAGTGGGAAGTAAGGCAGCTCTGTGTCTCTGGGGTTTTACTGCTTGCTGGTTTTGTAGGTTGTCAAAACCAGGGCACAAGTTTCCTCCACTGTTTTGAGTTGGAACTAAGGGCCCTCTGTACGGTGCAATATGTGGCTCACTGGGGCCTTGGAATCTGGTAACCTCATGAGGACTATTGAAATGAGGTGATGCTGGCTCAGAACTGACTGAATCTAACCCTGGGCCCTCAGAGTTTGTATCCCACCTCCCAGGCCCATGTCTTATATCTGAAGTTTCAGGTGCTGGCCCTCTCATATCTGTTTTACCAGGCCCTGGCCTTCTCATGTCTGGACCTCTCCATTCCCTCCTAAAATCATGCTCAAATCCTTGTCTACCTGGTCCAGGGCTGTTCATGTCGACACCTCGCCTTTCTGATCCTAGCCCCCCACAATCTAAAAACCTCCCATCAGTCCCTGGACTTTCAATGTTAGTATTTCTGTTTTCAGGTCTTGGGCGTCTTAAATCTGGACCTCCAGGGCCTCTCCTGTTTGGGCATGAATTCATCAAGTCTAAACGTCCCCTATGAGCCCCAGGTCCTTCCATATTAGGTCCTCTCATATTACCCCTGAAGTCTGGCTGCCTCCAGTCATTCCCCATATCTGGTCCCCCTCTCGTATCTGATGATGGTCCTCTCATGCCTGGACCTCTTCTATCATGTCCTTGTCCTCTATTGTCTGGATCTCTTTCTCCTCTGAAAAATGGTTCAGGACCCCATTTGTTTGGCCCAGCACCCCCTCTGTCAGGCTCTCTCCATTCATTTGTAGGCTCTCCCCTACCAGGCCCTGGGCATACCATATCTAGATCATCCTGGACAGGCTCTGAAAATGGCATATTTGGCATGTCCTGTATGGGCCTTGGTCTCCTACTTCCAGGGCCTCTCCATTCCATACGAGGACCTTGCCTACCGTGTTCTTGAACCTGCTCATCTGGACCTTCTTGGATGGGCCCTGGACCCCTGTTTCCATGTCTTTTCCAATCATCTCCTGAAAATTTGCTTTCATTTCCAACAGCCTCCATATTGCACCCTCTTCCATCTGACCATTGTTCCTCTCTGTCTGTGCCTCTCCTATCAGGTGCGGAGCCCCTGAAGCCTGGCCCTTTCAATCTTTCTCCCCAATTTAGACTGCTCTCTGGCCCTGGACCCCTCAAGTTTCGACCTGTTTTATCAGGTCCTAAGCCCTCTATATCTGGGCTGTCTTGGATAGGTTCTGAGTCTCCAAAGTCAGCCCCTCCCCAGTCATCTCTTCTATTTCTTAGACCTTCTGTATTTGGACATTTCTGCCTGATGCCTGAACCACCTGATCTTCTCCAATCAGGTCTTGGACCCTGAAAATCTGGACCTCTCCTTTCAGGCCCAGGTTCCCTTAAGCCTGAGCCTCCTGGTTCTTCTCTGCCAGGCCCTGGGCCATCAGTGAGTGGACCGCTACTTTCACAACCTGGTCCTCTAAAATCTGGACCTCTTGGACGTTTCCTATCAGGCCCTGAACCCTCCATAACAGTTCTTTCAGGCCTCACTCCTCTGAAGTGTGGACCTCCTGGCCCTCTCCTGTTGGGCCCTGGATCCTCCATACCAGAACCTGATCTGATGTCTGGACCTCTTCTGTCAGGCCCTGGCCCCTCCATATTTGGATGTCCAAATTCTGGCACAGGACCCCTGAAGTGTGGTCCTCTACTGTGAGGCCCTGGACCTTCCATATCAGTTCTTTCATGCCCCAGTCCTATGAAGGCAGGCCCATGACCTCTCATAAATGGTCCTCTCCTGTCAGACCCTTGGCCTTGCAAAGAGGGACCTCTCCTTTCACACCCAGGCCCTCTTAAGTCTGGACCACCTGGTCCATCCATGGCAAGACCTCTCCTATCAGGCCCGGGTCCCTGGAAATCTGGACCTCCTGGTCCTCCCCCATCAGGACCAGGACCACCCATAGCAGGACCTCTCCTATCAGGAACTGGTCCACTGAAATCTGGACCTCCTAGTCCTCTTCTTTCAGGTCCTGGAGCTTCCACAGCTGAACCTCTCCTTTCAGGTCCTGGTCCTCTGAAATCAGGATATCCAGGTCCTCTACTATCAGGCCCAGGATGCTCCATAGATAAACTTCTCCTTTCAGGTCCTGGTCCTCTGAAATCTGGACATCCAGGTCCTCTACTATCAGGCCCAGGACGCTCCATAGATAAACTTCTCCTCTCAGGCCCTAGTCCTATAAAACCTGGACCTCCAGGTCCTCTCCTGTCAGTCCCAGGACCCTCCATACCGGGACCTCTCCTTTCAAGTCCCTGGCCTCTGAAATCTGGATCTCCAGGTCCAGTCCCAGGACCCTCCATCGCGGGACCTCTTCTTTCAGGTCCCGGGCCTCTGAAATCTGGACCTCCAGGTCCTCTCCTGTCAGTCCCAGGACCCTCTGTAGTGGGACCTCTCCTTTCAGGTCCCGGGCCTCTGAAATCTGGACCTCCAGGTCCTCTCCTGTCAGTCCCAGGACCTTCAAGAGCTGGACCTCTCCTTTCAGGCCCTGGTTCCCAGACATCTTGATCTCCTGGTCCTCTCCTGTCAGGCCCTGGACCAACCATATCAGGACCTCTCCTTTCAGGCCATGGTCCCCTGAAATCTGGACCTGCTGGTCCTCTCCTGTTAGGCCCAGGACCCTCCATAGCTAGACCTCTCCTTTCAAGGCCTGGTCCCACAAAATCTGGACCCCCTGGTCCTCTCATGCCAGGTCCTAGATTGTCATCAGTTGGGCCTTTCCTTTCAGGCTCTGGTCTCCTGAAATCTGGACCTCCTGGTCCTCTCCTGTCATGCATTGGGACCTCCATATTAGGTCCTCTCCTTTCAGGTCCTGGTCCCCTGAAATCTGGACCTCCTGGTCCTCTCCTGTCATGCATTGAGACTTCCATAATTGGACTTCTCATTTCAGGTCCTGGTTCTCTAAAGTTTAGGTTTCCAGCACCTCTTCTGTCAGGCCCCTGACTCTCCATGTTTGGACCTCTCCTATCAGGCTGAGGAACGGTCCATTGATCTTGCATGAATGGCCCTCCTCTGACTGGACCTGATCCTCTTTTATCGGGTCCTCTCCAATCATCGCTTATGTCTGACACTGGGCCACTCCAATCTGGATCTCCTATATGTGGACCCAGGCCTTTATTCCTCTGACTCCTTATGTCAGGACCAACAGGAACTGATCCTGGACCCATCCAATCTGGATTAGTAATGTTTGGCATGGGACCTTTGTCGTCTTGACCCATTTGTTCATTTCTCCTCTCTAGCCATATACCCTGTGTATTTCTTCCTTTCATGTCTGAATCACTCCTATTTGGACCTGTTTCTCCAATGTGTCTGCCTGAACTCCTTGCATAGGACTCACTTCTATCAGCCCTTGTATCTGAGCCACCCATAGTACCCATATCTTGACCAGGTCCGATATAACTTCTTTCTGTTGTATCTGGCCTTCTTAATTCATGCATAGTTTCTGATTCTCTCATATCAGGGCCATGCACACTCCTTTCAGCCCTAAAATCTGGCCGTGGTTCCTTGAAATGTTCTCTAGGCCCACTACTGTCTTGTCCAATGCAGGACATGTTAGACCCACAACTTCCATAATTTATATTTGGCCCTGGTCCTCTCATGTGTACATCTCGCCCTCTTTGTGGGCACCACTGTTCATCTGTCATTTCTGGGGGTATTCTATCTGCTCTTAGAACTATAGCCTCTGAACCCATAGATGCACTGGAATCTAAAATCCTTTCTCGACCACCACCCACCCTGCTCAAATCTGCACCTCTTCCATATGGCTGAAAAACTCTACTCTGAGGCCCCCTTTCCTCTAAAACTGGACTGCCATCATGCCTTGATTGCCTCTGAACTCTTCCTGAGCCCCTAACAGATGGACCTGGACTCCTTATATCTCGACTTGGATGTCTTATACCTCCGCCCCTGATAGCAGATCTCATATCCCCAGTATGTGGACTTTGTATCTCTCTATCTTTTTGGCCTCTACCTCTTCCTATAATATCTGTAGCCCTACCCTCTATCTGTGGACCCTCAAAAGATTGATTTCTTCCAATTTCCATCACACCTGGCCTGCCGTCAAGGTTTTCTGGCTGTGAACTATGCTCCTCTGTTCTAAGACACAGTAAGCCTTTCTGTAGACAACGGACATCTCGGTTTTTTCTCTCATCATCTAGAATCGGCCCCCTTGTATTTGGACTTGGATGATACATAGCTGATAAATGCTCCCTTAACACTGAGCTCCTTCTGTGAGGCTGAGGGCTATCGGATGAAGGACCCTTCGTGAGTGGATCTCTCCTCTCATTTTGTAGGCCTGATCCTCCTGTATGTGAATTTGTAACAGTTGGAACAAGCATTTTTCCTCTCATTTCTGGTTCACACTGCCTCACACCAGGGCCTGGACCTTTTACTTCTGGGTTCACACCTTGCATACTAGAACTTTCCATATCTTGTACTGGACTTCCCATCCCAGAACCTCTCATGACTGACCCTGAACCAATCCTGTCAGTATTGTAATGCTGGATACCTGGTTTTCTCATATTTGGCTCTGAACCCTGCATCCCAGCCCCTGGGTCCATCACATGTTTCCCTAGACCGCTTATAGCTAGGTCTTGTATGTGTGGTCCAGGACTCCAAATGTTGGGGATGCCTTGCATGCCTGGACCTCTCATATCAGTCCCTGGGAATCTAATTCCTGTTTCTCTTATCTGTGATCCCCTATTTCCAGGTTCTTTCATATCTGGTCCTGCATTTCTACTACCTGGACCACTCATACCAGGTCCTGGATGCTTTGCCGCAGGGTCTATTTTTGAGCAATGAATATCTGAGCCCGTGGCTGGATTTGAATGTCCTCCCCCTTGACCCAGTATTTCTAGAGGCTTTAGGCCTGGACTTTCCCTATTTCTAACATTTGACATTGGACCTCCAACAGTAGGCCACAGTATATTGGATATTGTTGGTTGACCACCAATAGGCAGATCATTATTTTCAACTTTAACAAATGGCATTGAGACACTGGTGTATGTCTCAGGATCTCTGATTTCCTCAATCTTTAGAGAGTCACTCTTTTCTATGCTGCTAGGTTTCACAAACTGTGGCTCTGGATCAGGGCTCTGAGGAGAATCTCGAATGGGTGGATCAATTTCTCTTAAAGGAACTGTACTTTCAAATTTGTTTTTAAGCAGAGTTTCCTGTTGAGAGGATTTATCCATCTGTGTAGAAAAACCACTAGCTGTGTCATCATGGTCACTGACTGAATTGTTTTGAAGCTCCTGGGATTTTGGTGGTTCTGAAATCTCAAGCTTCACATTGTGAAGAAGTTCTTGTGAACAGGGAGAAAAGTCTTTATCAGGGCTCTCAACAAGATTACATTTTAACTGTTCATTTTTAACAGTAACTGAGGTACATGATGACGTGTTATTCTCTACAAATTGTCCAACAACAGAGTCTGAAGAGTCTGGAGCAATACATGGAACACTTACATGGTTTGATTTCTCAAGGACTTGAGGGGAAGGTCCTCTGGGTGTAGATGATGGGGATCTTCTACGCCCATGAGAATGTCGGCGTGTATGGTCTTTACGATGGCGACCCTGGCGTTCAGACTGGGCTCTAGCTCTATGCCTTGACCTATCCCTTTCACTTCTTCTGTGTCTATCCCTTTCTCTACGTCTCTGGGAATGTGAAGGAGAACGCTGCTGTGACCTTCTTGAAGGACTTCTATGGCGGTCCCTTTCACGATGACTCCGCCTTTTTGGTGATGACCTTCGCTTTCTGCTGTGGTGTGAATTTGGAGAAGTGCCCTTGCGGCAGGCACTATGCCCTGCTCTAGACAAAGATGAATCATGACTCTTTACACTGCTTCCTTGAAATACATCGTCTTGAATTTCATTAAAAAGTGATTCGTCCTCAGGATCATAAGCTACATCAGAATCTTCAATCTCTCCAGCAGAGGAATACTTGTCACATTCATCAATATTTTCCTGTGTTTCGTCTTGCTGTGTAACAGTATCTGTATCATTTATTAAATTAGGCATGGTAGTTGTGTCCTCTAGCTTAACAGTCTGTGAATCCACATTTGAACTGCCCACAGTCTCTGTAAAGTTGCTGGTCTTGTCTGTTAATTCTGAAGGCCTTGATTCTGTTTGCATTACTCCACTCGGCAGAGATGACAGTTGACTGAGAGGCAAAGATTTTGCTGGGGGAGACATCAGGGAATCTGAAACAGAAAAGTGAGCCATGAACATACCCACAGCCTCTCTCTGTTGACGTAGTGCTTCTTCCTGCTCCTTCAACTGCCGTTTTTGCTCTTCAATCTGCTTATTGAGCTCCTCAAGCATCCGCTGTTGTTCAGTTAGTGTTGCAGCTGAGACAACCACAGTGCCTGTAGGAAGCTTCTCTGTAACTCCAGCTGGGGTAAAAGTTTGCGCTGGAGTGGAAATGGGAGATGGCGTTACAGCCTGGGTGGAAATTGGGGTTGGGCATGGCAGAGAATCTGATGTTTGAGTTGGAACAGGGGGCTTTGTTACAGCAATATCACTTTGAATATCTGCAAAGATAGTCTCATCCTCTGGATCATAGGCCACATCATCGTCTGCAAAGCCTGATACTGCAGGCGCATCTTCCTTAATTTTTCCTATGCTCTGTGGGGCAACCATTCCATATCCTTTTGCTGGATCATACTCCTCTTCTGGGTCATATGGTCGGTCGAAGTCATTTTCCTCTTCCTCTATTTCTTTGACTTTGGATTTCTGTCCATACTGTTGGACAATTGGATCCACCATTGACCCTGACACCTTAGAAAACACTGGAAGCTTCTTAACACTAACTGTTGTTGTTGAAGAACTTCCGTCAGAAGAGTCAGTTTGTTTATTGAGGAACAAAGACTTCAAGATAGTCTGCAGCGGTGTCTTGTCACTGGATGCAGTTGTGGGATTCTTAGTATTAGAGGTGGACTGAGTGGCAGCAACAGCGGCTGAGGTAGAAACAGGAGGGTTTGAGGAAGACTCTGATGGTGACCCAGGGAAAGATGGTGAACCAGGAGGGGTGGTGCTAGCAGGAGTCTCTGGATCGTAAGGTTGGAATATCTCTAATTTGTCAGAACCATAGAGGACCGGAGGTTTTGGGATCCACATAGGGTCTTTGGACATATTAACTTTGGGTCTCTTCTCTTCAATTTCCTGAGGCAAGTGTGCTGGACGTTTTGCCTTCTGAATGATTGCCAGACCCAGAAGAAGATTGGGCCGGTTTTTTTCAAGCCCTGTGAAACAAAGAAAAGTGAGACAAATAAATTATTAGAACAAGTCAAAATTAAATAGATAGATTGCCTGAATATAAGCCGTTACTGTTGGGTCTTGGAGGTGTTAATATAGGCGCTTTCCTAAGCCGAATAATGCAATAATATACATTGTATAAGACTATAAGCGGTAGTCGAAGCATTATCATACCTGGTCCTTCAAGAGGTTGTAGTATGGATGGGATTGATTCCTTTGCACTGAGTGGGACAAGGTATACATCCTTGATGGAACGGCTGCTATTGGCGACTACACCAAAACGACCTCTGCTGCTGAAATAGGAAAACAGGGAGACATAGGCCACCTCTTCCTCCTCTGTTGCAGGGTGAAACCGGATCACACATAACTCCTAATAAGCAAAAACAAACATAAGTAGAAGTAAAATATTGATGGATTTTCTATATTATTGTATAAGAGACAGAAGGAAATAATATGTCTACTGCTTACCTTTGTAACAGATGTCTTTAGTTTTGCAACATAGTCCCACACTGTTTCAGGCAGTATTCGTCCTCCGATTTGTATAGTATCAGGTAGATCCTACACACAAGGATACAACATTTTAGATCTTTGTCAATTCAACTAGGACAACGACAGATCTTTTTAATACAGCTATGAATAAAAGTTATAATTGTGAAGCACTGTACCGCTTTAAGATTTTCAGGAGATCCTGAAACCAGATATCCCTTGGTGACAAACTTGGCTACACTAATCATGTTTAGGAAGCCTTTCCACAGTATGTCTTGCTTAGCTATGAACTTAGAAGTCTCTCCATCAGCTGGGGATTCAGATATCACGGTCCTGAGACACAAACCACAACAGCAAAATAACAATCATAGCCACACATTATGCTGATTTTGTTCAAATGTATACTATCTAAAACAGAAGCGCATAGAATATAATCATTCAATTCTATTCTATGGGCTTTATTCTCACACAGTTTTTTAAATACCTTGAGGATGTGCCATAGAGTCTGGGATCTGAAGAGGAAGTTGGCTTCATTAAGATAGATTTAGGTAATGTTTTCATTGGTGGTAGTGAGGAGGCTGGTGCTGAGGGAGAGGCAGATCTAGTCTCTTTAAGAGGAGTATAAGGGGCTGATTGGTTATGTGTTGTGTTACTGGAACCAGAGGAGCCACTGGATGAAGCAGATAACCTGCTTGCTGCAGTGCGGGGGTCACGCCTTGTGATGGTTACTGTGGAGACAGCTGGAATCACAACTGGTGTGTATGCTCTCTTTCGTGTAGTAGCTTTAGGAGTGTCTGGAGTTGGGGATGCAGGGGACTCCATGACAGGGGAAGCTGGAGACTCTAAAGTAGGGGAGGCTGGAGAATCCATTATGGGGGAAGCAGGGGATTCTACTATAGTCAATACTGGAGAGTCGATGTTAAGGTGGGGTGAAGGGTCCATTTGGAATGATGTTGGAGAATCCATGTCAGGTGAGTCAGGTGGCGCTAGCAAAGGGGAGTCATCTCCTGCAGACTTTCTCCAAGAGGGTTCATATTTATCTCTTGTTTCAGAAACCTTGGGTTTTTTCTTTGCAGGTTCCTCCTCATCCCCGTCTAGTCTTTGACCTTTGGGAGGGAATAAAAATCTACTTTGAAAAACTAAAAGTAACAATGGGTGTTCATTGGATAATAATGTATACTAGGTATTGCACAGCTATTGCAAAACATGTTTTTAATTCACCTGTACATATCTTGCATTTAAGATCGAAGAGGTGAGCTTTGTGCTCTGATGTTGTGTCCTTAAGCATACAGGCAAGGATATCTGGAACAGCACTACCCTGGCTTGGCAGGCTTGTTCTGATCTTGGAAGCAGGAGCAGGAAGACTTTTCTTCTGTTCCTGAGAAGCAATAAATAGACACAAACACACAAACAATAGGACTTATCCCACAAAGTTATCATAACATCCATGGCCTTTCTTGAGAATGTTTTAATATGGAGCAGGAGTGACAATATAATGACCATGTAAAGATGTTAAATTCCACCAATTGAATGCAAATGAGGTACAAACCGTGTTTCTATCGCGTTTAGCAGGATTCAAACTGGGCAAATCTACCTTCACTGCTTCAGGCCTTTGCAGCAAACCTGTCGTTTTAGCAGCTGCATCCTTAACCTAGATACACAGAAGCAATGGAAGACGATAATCACTTATGACACAAACCTTTGCTTGACCATTCTGAGGCCTGATAACAAGTTTGATTACACTTTACCTCTGTTTCTTTTGGACTTGGCTCTGATGCCTTGATAGCCTGCATATCCTTCTGGCTCATCCTGACCAGTCTGAAGGGACCGATCTCTCCATGAACAACCCGGTACAACAAGCCCTAGAGAGAACCATAACTGGACTGTCAGTCTGCTAAAAACATAAATAAAAACTCACAATACAAATTTCTGCGATGTTGAGAGTAGTATTCAAATGTATGGTAAGAAAAGAGAAATGGGTTTTTATCAACTTTGAACAAACCTTGTTTCTTGGATCTTTCAGGTTGAACATTATAGTTCTGTACTTGTTCATGTATTTGCTGTCTGTGTTGCGAAATATGTCGAACATCTCCATCTCAATGCTTGCGACAAGCTTTGCAACATCACTCTCAGACATCTCCAAGTCCTCACAATCACACACCCTTGACAAATGAAAAGGCAGTTAGTCTACATATTTTTTGTGCATCACTGCTCTAACAGATTAAGATGCAATTTTTACACCTTAATTCTTGTAAAAGCCACTAATATGTTCCTGAAGTCTATAATGTGATGTCATTTTCAATTTACAAGTCAGATTGATCAAAAGAGTATTTGTATATGACAAGACTTTGCATGATCAAAGAAGTCCCACACTGGTGCTTTCATATAAGCCTGTAAAACAGTTCTCACCTTTTTACCAGGATGCTGGTGAGGGAGCGCTGGATGCTCTGTCTGACCTGGGTATTGGGCTGAGAGGGTCTGGAGGACGGAGCACTGGGTGCAGGTGGCACAGGCAGATTTCTGGTTTCGTTCAGCAGCGTGGGGGCTGAAGAAGGCTTATGACCCAATGTTGAGGCTGACATGTGGCTGGACGGAGGCTGGGGTCCAGACTGCTTCTTTGGTATGACGTATGTGGTCTTGGTGACCATAAGGGCCCCTGTTTCATGATGTCTGGGCGCTGAGGTGGATGGGGATTGTGTGTCTGGAGACAGACTAGCTTTTGCTGGGTTTGATGGTTTACAGGTGTCTGATTCTGAAGATTGCTGCTTGGACACACCACGACTGATTGGTTCCTTTGCTTTTTGTTGAGGGTGGTTCTGTGGTGGGGCTGGTTCAGTGTCAGGCTGAGAAGAGGGAGCTGCATCTGTGGAGGTTTCCTCTGGAGATCGTTTTGAAGGAGTTACAACCTTACTGTCAGCCTCTACCTCTGTACTGTTGTTCTTGGCTGTTAGAAAAAAGAACAGTAGGACATTTTGTGAATATAAAGAAATATCACTAATCTATTAACTGCAACATATAACAATATGTCACAAGATATTCAAATCAGTGGCAAGATAAAACAAAACAAAAAACAAGTAATCAAATTTGCATTTGGAAATATGATCAATTGAAAAATAAACAAAATTCAGATTTTCCATTTGCAAAGATATATGTGAATAAACCTGTAATTGTGTATATATATATGTATATTCATAGAATTACAGATAGATACAGGAATGGTGATCTCATTGTCAAATTATGAGATAAAACTAGAGGACATATGACCATAAACAGATTACAATATAAGATATAATCTAAAATAACTGATGTATGAACTAATGCCTATTTTTTCCCATATTATCACACTCACATGAAGACCGATGGAAACTGTCCCTTTTCTTGCCAATGTTCATATTTTTTCTGATGTATAACAGTACAATTGGCATTAAGCACATATTAATACTCTGTTTATAATGTACTTGCAATGTTACAACACAACTGGACTTTTTTAACATTAATATTAATACTGGTGTGCCTTCCTATTTTTTACTGAATAATTCAATGGGTACCTCTCTATAATGTATACAATTTAGTAAATGTGGCCAAGTGACTTGATTCAGCTTGTTTACATATTAAAGATATTTTCATAACTTCCATTCATAATAATACTGTGTCCTTCATCAACTGGTTAAAGACACTCTATGCATGTTATTAAAGCCATATGTGTTGTACTTTCAGGACACAATGTCTCATATAGGAGTTTGGATCATTTAAATTCATGAATATCATGAAGTATACGCTATACTTTATATATAACTATATAACTCTACGTGTAAACAGCAGAGACCTAATAGTTATTTCTCTGGGCACCATTTTAACAAGGAAAATTAGTTTTCTCCTGTTAGTTTTGTTTTCAGACACAAGGCCTTAGCAGATCCAACCCATACATGAAACTTGCATTTGCCTGACTCTCAAAATATAAATGTGGTGATAAAGAGTTCATTGCAGCTTTAGTTTATAAAATAACAATACAGCACAGAAATGTTTTAATTCTCATTTACATATCTATGAATATAAATATGGTATATATTGGTTGTCTGACTAAGGATAGAGACAAAGATAATGTAAAACCTCCCATGTACAAATGTGTGTCCATAATGCATTATGTTTACGTTACATAGATCACCTATATAATAGTGTTTCGAGTCCTCCTTGACCAATCAACAGGTCACGTCGACCATCCAGTTTGAAGAGGAATACCACTGTATTAAACCATATAGATACTGACTAATATTTTAATATATATTTAATGTTTCTAAGTCTTCAATGTGGAGTTGTTTGTGTGAATAAATAAAGTCCCACTGGAGATAATCAGAATTAGCCTTTGATCAGACCAGGAACAATAAGTAAGTCAGAAGCTTGGTACAGCTGAAACGATAAGTCAATGAATCGACTGACTGATGATTAATTGGAAACTATTGATACTATTGATTGCTTAGCCATTTTTCATGCAAAAATGCAACATTTCATGCTTCCTGTTTCTAAAATGTGATGATTTGCTGCTTCTCCTTTCAATGATTTAAATCATTGAATTTATTTTTAATAACTTTGAGGTTTGGACTATTGGTTGGACATTATGAAGGTGTCACTTTGGGTTCTGACAGCATTTATGACTATTTTCTGAATTTCTAAGAACCAAACAATAAATCATTTAATCTACATACTTTAATTAATTTTAATGCAAATGCAAACCTCTTACTAAATTGTGGTATTAGTACTTATATTAAAGTAAAGGATCTGAGTTCTTCCTCCATCACTGTCCATCAGAACTATTCAGGAGCAGCAAGCAGTCACAGAGCAGCATCTGGAGAGCAACTCCAGGTCTGAGGTCAGAGGTTTAGTCAAGATTATGTGGAGTAGTGTTACTAATAACGAACATGCATGTCTGGTGTGTCAGTGTGTCATCTGCAGACACTTCCCTTTCTGCTTTTGGACACTGACAAGCAGAAAGACGAACAGATGAAAGAAAAACTGAATAAATGAAGGAAGGAACAAATATGTGAGTGAGTCACTTTCTGCATCTATGAGGTAAAGAATGAAGAATCTTTATTTGTGCATGATTATGTGATTATGTGTGTGTGCGTGAGTCAAAGTGAAGAAGAAACATGAGCACGTGTCTCAGTGGGTGTGGTTTTAAGGTATGATGCCCTCTTGTAGACCCTGTCATTGGTCAATCAAGGAAGATCTCAGCACACCTCTTTTAATGGTTCAGAATACACATACCTTTGAAACTACGGCACATAATCATGAAATCAAGATTAATTCATATTTAGATCAACCTAACAAGTCAAACAAAACCTTTAATATTCACGCAGTTCTCACAGGCTGACTAATAGAATTAAATAGAAATTAAAGAAATAAATAGAAATTTATTTGGGGTATCAGAGATGACGCTTGAGTGAAAGTTCATTAAGGAATATCTTTTCTTTCACATTTTGCCTTTATATCTCTGTGGGTTTATTTCTGCAGTTTCCTCTTGCTCTAATCTTCTCTTTGCTCATGCTGTCAAAGTCCCTACATTCACAACTCTGACATCACTACGTGCAGCCTATGATCTGTCTGTCGCTGTCGGTCCTTAGATGCTGTTCTTTAAATATCATAGCAACTCGTGTCATTGTCTTTCAGAGACCTGCTGCAGAGCAATCCACCACTCTCCTTCGCCACCATTACCTCCAGGATGTTCTACTGAGAGTTTCCATCAACCACCTGCCGTCTTTACTCCACCACCATCGTCTAGACTCCAGGGGATCCTGGTCTGTCTCTTATCTTCATATAGACTATGATAAATGACAAAACTTCACATCGATGGGGTCTAATCGCCGAAGCCTTTCTCTGTTGCTAATCTCAATATATACTGTTACACACCTCCACTTCCCTTTGTATTAAACTTTATTCACTATACACACTACTGCTGTTTTCTTGGATCACAAGATGTACACATCCAGTGAGAATGAAGTACAGGCCTTAAAACTGTGTCTGGTAAATAATGGCATTACTCTAATTAGCTTTGTAGCTCTGATGAGATCACGATCAACCAAAAACATCATCCCCACACCATCTCATTTTTAAAGCTCTGTACTCTTTTCCTGTTTTTCCTATAACTTTTACACTGTCACCGCTTTAGGTAGCCATTTTATCCCCATCATGAGAAACTCCTACGTTCCATAAAAAGTCCTTGTGAACAACTGTGACTTGCAAGCTATGAGATTACAGATTCTCCAATGCGAGGGATAAAAATGACCGTAATAACTGGTAACATCAGACCACTTCACCTTGTTCTCTGACATTTACAAATAGGAGTTTCCTTGTGATGACTGTAGGTACTCAGCCGGTTTGAAAATCACTGCTCACATCTGTTCAGCTAAACGAAATGGCAATTCAGTTTGATTCTCAGTGAAGTAGGTACTAACACATGAAAACACTTCACTAAGATCTAACTGATATCAACTTTTACATGCCTGCCTTTGCACAAATCAAACTTTACACTTCAGCAGATTTAAGTTGCCCAAATCAAACTCACACGTAGTTGCAGTCATGAATCTATACCTCCACTCAACATACAGTTAGGTCCAGAAATATTTGAAAGTTTTGTTATTTTAGCTGTTTGCAAAAACATATTCAGGATACAGTTATATAATCAATATGGGTTTAAAGTGCAGACTCTCAGTTGTAATTTGAGAGTATTCACATCCAAATTGGAGGAAGGGTTTGGGAATTACAGCTCTTTAATATGTAGCCGCCTCTTTTTCAAGGGACCAAAAGTAATTGGACAATTGACTCAGAAGGCTGCATGGGCTTGTCCCTCGTTAACCTGTCATCAATTAAGCAGTTAAAAGGTCTGGAGTTGATTCCAGGTGTGGCATTTGCATTTGGAAGCTGTTGCTGTGAACCCACGACATGAGGTCAAAGGAGCTCTCAATGGAAGTGAAACAGACCATCCTTAGGCTGAAAAAAAAAGAAGAAATCCATCAGAGAGATGGCAGAAATGTTAGGAGTGGCCAAATCAACAGTTTGGCACAATCTGAGAAAAAAAGAGCGCACTGGTGAGCTTGAGAACTCAAAAAGGCCTGGATGTCCACAGAAGACAACGGTGGTGGATGATCGCAGGATCCTTTCCATGGTGAAGAAAAACCCCTTCACAACATCCACCCAAGTGAAGAACACTCTCCAGGAAGTAGTGTATCAGTATCTAAGTCTACCATAAAGAGAAGACTTAATGAGAGTAAATACAGAGGGTTCACCACAAGGTGCAAACCATTAATCAGCCTCAAAAATAGAAAGGCCAGATTAGACTTTGCCAAAAAATATCTGAAGAAGCCAGCCCAGTTCTGGAACAGCATGCTTTGGACAGATGAGACTAAGATCAACCTGTACCAGAATGATGGGAAGAAGAAAGTATGGAGAATAATTGGAACAGCTCATGATCCAAAGCACACCACATCTTCTGTAAAACATGGTGGAGGCAGTGTGATGGCATGGGCATGCATGGCTTCCAATGGCACTGGGTCACTAGTGTTTATTGATGATGTGACAGAAGACAGAAGCAGCCGGATGAATTCTGAAGTGTATAGGGATATACTTTCTGCTCAGATTCAGCCAAATGCAGCAAAGTTGATTGGACGGTGCTTCACAGTACAGATGGACATTGACCCAAAACATACTGTGAAAGCAACCCAGGAGTTTTTTAAGGCAAAGAAGTGGAATATTCTGCAATGGCCGAGTCAATCACCAGATCTCAACCCGATCGAGCATGCATTTCACTTGCTCAAGACAAAACTTAAGGCAGAAGGACCCACAAACAAGGAACGACTGAAGACAGCTGCAGTAAAGGCCTGGCAAAGCATCACAAAGGAGGAAACCCAGCATTTGGTGATGTCCATGGGTTCCAGACTTCAGGCAGTCATTGCCTGCAAAGGATTCTCAACAAAGTATTAAAAATGGACATTTTACTTATGGTAATGTTAATTTGTCCAATTACTTTTGAGCCCCTGAAATGAGGAGACTTTGTATAAAAATGGTTACAATTCCTAAATGTTTCATAGGATATTTTTGTTCAATTGAATTAAACCTGAAAGTCTGCACTTCAATTGCATCTTAGTTGTTTCATTTCAAATCCAATGTGGTGGCTTGCAGAGCCCAAATCATGAAGATTGTGTCACTGTCCAAATATTTCTGGGCCTAACTGTATGTATAGATGTAATAACTGAACGAACCGTCATGGAACAATGAGCAATGTTGTGATAACCTAGGTTGTCAGACAAACTGATTAGTACCTGTAAGACCTGTAAGACTGGCAAATTATTTATTTTTCTCCACAGCTCATTTAGCATTTTGTTTCATCTTTAGCTTAATGGCTCTGTGCCAACTGGTTGGGGTATGTTGCAGTAAAGATCAAATGAAAACACAGCTGGAAGGACAATGTGAGCCCTGTGTGATATATTAATATATATTATTATTAATAATTAATATCAATATATTAACAGACACACCACACTGCTGGTTCATTTATCAAACCATGGAAGAAAAGAAAAAAACCTTGAATAGGCAAGATGATTCTGACTGAAAAACATCTCACTTCAAAAACATACAAAACTACAAGTACTACTAGTACTACTCCTAGTATTGCACTATTGTGTATGATATTTCACTGTCTGTAATTAATGTAACCATTCTTAAATTCTGTCTTTGGTTTTTCAGATACTCTTAACAGGTTTGTTTGGTTATCAGTATATCAGTATAACTTATTATAGTACTCTATAGCTCTAGTTACATAACTGAAATCTCAGGTGAAATGTTAGTATATTTCATTTTACATTAGTTTTACTATGGACATATTTGTTGAGTATGAATGCAAGGACAGCGGGGGCAAACTTATTTGCTTCAAGATGTCAACATAAGGTATATAGGACCACAAGGTGGCCATAATCTCGCTTTAGCTATGTTTGTGCTCAGTTGCTTGCATGCAACATCCCCAAAATGGCACTGACGACAGTATGTGTCCAGGTGAAATGTGCTGAGAAGGTCATTCATTTTTAATCAAAAAAGGTGCTGAAGCTGAAGATTAAAATTCCAAATGGTTTTAACCCTAAAAGCTGCTCAGGTCAGCTGGTGAGTTCTCAGTCATTTCTATTACTTTACCAACTTAGGTCAAATGTTAGGTGTCTAAATCAAATCTAACATGCTTTAAATTTTGTTTCATTCAAACTCGGATTAATCTTAAGTGTAACATAAAACTTTAATGTACGAGATCTTTTGCCTCCAATAATGAACATGCTAACAGTTCTGTGAGGCTGTACTTACAATGACAATGTTAACATGCTGATAATTAACAGGTGTAAACACAAAGTACAGGTGAGGCTGAGGGGAATGTCAGTTGTGCAGGTATTTGGTCATAAACCAAAGTATTGTTAGTACAAATTTTAAATTTGACCTGATGATAATGCTAGAAGAAAAAATAAGGAATCACCAAAGTTATTACAATTCATCCTGAGGGGAATGTGAATGTCAACATGAATGTGTGTGCCAAATGTCATAGCAATCCAACGAGTAGTTGTCAAGACATTTCACTAAAAAACAAAAATGTCAACCTCCTGGTGGCACCAGAAGAAAAGGAGGATCAATAAAGTCAGTGGGATTCATCATCTGAGAACCATGAATGTCTGTACAAACTTTTGTGGAAATCCATCCCATTGTTGTTGGGATATTTCAGTCAGGACATAAGTGGTGGAACAAGCGACCTACAGACTGACGTTGCCATCCATAGAGCCACTCCAATAGAGTAGCTAAAAATACCCTCTAAAGAAAAATCTACACAGTATATTTTAGATAGTTCAATATTCCTGAAATACAACATCCTCGTTCCAAGGTCCACAGACGGCCAATAGCCTGCAGATTTTTATGTCAAACATAAGACCACCATGTGATTTCAACCTCATGTATTCAGGGTGACAGTCTGAGGACATGCTGCCCTCTACGGCATGAAAGCTTTTGAGTTGTCAATAAGTTAAACTGAACTACTGCTCATTCTTAAAGCAATAGTTCCACATTTTGGAAAATACACTTATTAGCATTCTTGCCGAGAGTTAGAAGAGAAGACTGATAAAAACTCTCATGTCTGTACGGCAAATATGAAGCTGGAGCCAGGAGGTTATCTTAGCTTAGCATAAATACTGGAAACAGGGGGAAACAGCTAGCCTGGCTCTGTCCAAAGGGAACATAAACCGCCTAATAGCACTTTTCAAGCTCACCACTTAACACAGTATATCTTGTATAGCTTGTTTATTTAATACATACGAAAACTGAAGTGAAAAGAACAAGTTGCCATTCTACAGTGGATAATGTGCAGGACTATTTCTTGGAAGAGAGCAGTGACAATAGGCCTTGTATATAAACGACAGACACGAGATTAGTGTCCATGTTCTCATCAAACTCCCACCAAGAAGGCGAATGAGGCTTATTTCCCAAAACGTCAAACTTTTCCTTTAATGGCATTCTTCATTAATGTTTCAAACTTTAGTTTAAATCTCACTGTAAAAGACTTTTAAATAATGTGTCTCTAGGCACATTTGTGAGAATTCCCCCTTTTATAAAATGACACATTCTTCAGTATTGATTTGTGTTGATTCGTCCATCTTTCTTCCTTTGATGAGAGCAGGTTTACATGTGGAACATAATCTCTCAAACTGTGAAATACTGGTGTGTGTTTTCTCTTTGGTTGCACATTATTTGTTTGGCCAGTAGAGGGTGCTCGTGCTTCACAATTAAATGGTGAGGTTTTGAAAGTATTTAACGGTTGGAAACATACCAAGGACATACAAGCTTTGAGAGCATGTGATGGAGAAACAGTAGTAACGAGGTTTAAAAGAGGATTTTGGCTATAACCTGACATTTATTCACAGCATCTCTCATAGAAAATGTATGTGTTGCTCAGACAATAAACTCTTCATCAGCTCACTTCTCAAAACTAAACCTTCCACATGCCAGTATATGAGCACTGAACCATGGTGAAATAAATACTAATTACTATCCCAGACTGACTTGTTACTGCTGTAACATTGAAATCAACCAACAGAAATCACATGCCGTCCCCAGGCCAGTTACACTACATCATGTGGTCTCACTGCACTCAAACTGAAGACAACAGAGTCTAACTGTACACCTTTGGAAGAAATGCAATGTACCGTAAGAAAGAAATAATTTAATCAAGAATAAATTCAATGACAGATTTTGTCTCACTACCAAGCAATTTCAGGTTTTGGTAATACTGACATCCCATTTAATGTATCATAACGACAAATGTTTGTGTGTGCGTGAATGTTATCCCAGTGGACCCTGACAGGACTTAACACCAAACCATTAAAGCATCATATGAGCGGATTAGTCATTTGAAAGACGCATTGTGCTCAGCTGGTGAAGTATCTTCGATAGAGTGGGGTGAAACTTTCTGACACTGGTTTGACAAGTGAAAAAATAAGCAGCCTTCGTGAGAGCTTCGCTCAGACCTTTGTTTAATATAACCCATCATCTTGTCATCACACTTGTGTAAAAAGCGGTTACGTTATGTGCATGCACCTACGCAGTTTTTATTTGAGAAGCTACTTGTGGGTTTCTATAATCAGATAATTTGTTATTTGGGGAAATATCAATCCAGTCTTCCCATCATGGAAAGACCCACAATTTCCATGATGGCGAGACGCGGTCAAAACTGAAGACTTTGTCTCTTCAAACATGTTTCATTGTGTGTTCTTGTTGAATGATGCAGAACAAGACTTCCTGCAAACAGCCAAAGAGATTTCAACTAAAGGTAGAGGGGGAAGTTGATGAAATTGCTCTTTGAAACAGAAACTCCCACTGACAGTTTTCAACAGAAGAGAGGAACATTTCTCATGACATTATTTGCTTAAGTTTTAACTGCTAAAAATAAGTGATTATTGTGCACCCTTCAATAAATGAGTTGAATGTCAGTTATCTGTGGTTTTGATGATTAAGCCAATATACAAATTAATTTAGAGGAATACATGTAAAATATGTATATATAAAACTACCAAAGTATTTCTTCAGCACTGTTATTCTTGTAATTATTAATGTAAATATATGCTGTTGTTTCTCTCTCTGTGGAGCCATAAACATGGAGCAGAACGTGTTGTAAATGACAATGAACTGTTCTGGATGAATGAGATAAAGTTTTAAAAAGATTTACTTGATTGGGGCCCCAGTGAAAAAAATTACTGTGGGCCCCCCAGTCTCCCACTCTGCTTCTTGTGTCTGTCAAAGGGCCAGACCATGAACAACAACATCCTTGGTTCAGGTCGGGATGGGGACCATTGTTGCATCTCTGTATCGGTAATGAAGGCACCAAAATGCCCATAAAAATACAACAACAAAAAGTTAGGCGACACCGAAGTTGCTCAACAACAACGCAGCAGCTTGTGTCACAGTCCTGGAACTGGGTCTTTTGTTTTGTGTCAGGAGTCCTTTAAGTTTCTTATTTTAAAAGCAATTTCAGAGTACAAGTACATGGTGCAAATGTATGAGTGTGTGAAGACTTTAGGGCCTGGTGGTCTGGGTGCCTGTCTCACTTGCCCTATTAGTTCTCCAAACATAACCAAGCGTGAGTATTGTATTGTCACTGGGCTTCATGTGTGTGACGCCTCATTGTTGCCACTCCATGTATTATGCACAGCTTCTCAATGGTACAGAAAGCATCCACTTAAAACCATTAAGACCAAAATGCACTCTTTCCTCATTCCATGGCTTTAGTGTGGGATTATATGATATATCTTACATACAGGAACACTTGAAAGCACAAATACGGCATGCTGCTCTTTTGACATGATAAAAATAAATTACTTAAAGTCACTGTTGGCTGTTTTGTCCATTTCATTCTTAGGGCGGACGATTAATTTAAGAAGTTATATCCCACTACATCCTCCCAATATGCACCTGTTAAAACACTAAATAAAAACTAAATTAAAGGGTAATTCCAGTATTTTTAAACACGGGCCCTATTTTTCTGTGGGCTGCAATAGCTGCAACGTAATCCTTGAGGGCCATTGCGCCCGCCAAAATTATGTCCACTAAAAGTGCTTGTTTTTGCTAGTGCCGGGCTCAGATTGTTATTCCAAGTGTCTAACAACATTATGTCCCTACAGAGATGGACCTTTTTGTTAAAGAGTAAGATCCTTTTTGTTGACATCGTCTTGTGCAACAACTCACCTATCACAAGATTTCAGAGCAAAAAGATCTATCTAGACACTTGTATAATAACAATGTAGGCCTGTCACTGGCAAGAGCATGCACTTTTAGTGGACGTACTTTTGACGGGTGCAATTGCCCCCAAAGGTTACATTGCAGTCATTGCAGCCCATTTCACGGCTGCCGGCTGAGACAATCTACTGGACCAATTCTAAAACATTTTGCACCTATTGGTCAAAAAATAGGACTCCAGTTTAAAAATACTGCAATTATTCTTTAAAAAGAGTCTGTCACTGCCTGTTATATAGACACTTTCACCACAGTGTACTGCTTATCCACAGTGTTTGTTGAATGGTGACGTTGCTGCTTGATGCTTAGCGATTTGATCTGTGTCAGTTTTGAACTTCCCTCACTAATAGTGGAAGTCATAAAACACAGGTGGGGAAACTGATGCCTGGTCATCAGTGAAGGCAAATTAACCACACGGACTGTGGGTGTTCAAAAAGCAAATTTTGCTTATTGGTCTATGGAGTGTATGAGCAAAAATTGAAACTATCTGGTAGTATATTCAAACATTATGTGTTGTAGGAAAATCCAACTAATTTGAAACATGAAAAACAATGATCAAAACCCATCCATTCCATGACTATTTATCACACATAGCTCATCTTCTTTAACCAAACTGTAAATGTTTGCTTTCTTTTGTTGGATAGATTATTTTAGGTTATGTTTTGGTAAAATGCAAAATTCACTTTAAATCTAAAAGTTAAGAAAATCTGTTATCTGAGGTGATGTGGAAATAATATTTTATACTAAATGTATATATACACTGATGGAAGAGACACATTTTTGGACAGTATAGTTATAGGTTGTCTTTACAGAGAGTTGTCAGTTTGTCTTAAGCTCCGACCAGCAATACAGTGAGGTACCAACACTTGCTACTTGACATTCACCCTGAGGATCACTGGGAGCACTTAGAGGTCCAGCAGGAGCAATATCCACCATGTCATCTTCAAAAAGCCATGATTTAAAGTTAAGGCCACACTTAGTTTCCTGCGTTCCATGATGTCATGTGATGCAGAGATGAAATTGTGCAGCAAATCAACACGTGCGGCAACACCTCTGTTCGCCAGGCCACATCTGCCCTGAGGACTGCTGGTTAGCAGCCTGCATCATCTCCTGACCTCAAGCCCACTGTGAACCTGCAAGACGCCCTGCAACACAACAGCTGGAGACGTCACCTCTGCCTGCCAAGAGCAAGCAGCTTAGTCAGGACCTTCTCCAGAGATGTGGCAGCACCTCACAGCTGCACATTCGGACGCTCATTGGCTCCACGAGGTTTCAAGCAGAGGTGGCTTCAACAGGTGATCACCAAAGGTTCTGATGGACTGCTGGGCAACTATTGTAAATGGAGTTAAGCAGTAGCTTTCCTCTCATTGTTTTTATTGTAGTGGTAAAGTCCCTAACATCTTGATATTTTGACCAAAACTATAGTCCAACTGAAATGGCGGTGGACACACCTACCCTCTCACTCTTGAACCTATTTTGATGGCAAAGACATGGTGAAATGCATGTTTCAGAAGTCTTGAAGTATAAAGGTTTTAAAACAAATTAATATTTTCTCACCTAGCCTAACTGATGTCTAGTTTTAGGTTTTGGTCTCTGAAACTTTTGCCACCACTCCAATACGAAAGTAAATTACAATTTATCTGCTAGCAGTAAAGCTTGACTTTGACTTACTTTTAACAGCCTTTAAAAATATTTCGAACAGGTTTTGGAAACATGGCAGTTTTATATGTTTATGTTGTAAGATTCCAGACTTAAATGGGAGATTAAGAAACGTGGCTACTGCTGTTAACGCCTTTAAACCTAAACTTATAAGTAATATAGAAATCTTTGTGTTGCATTACACTGAGCTTACATTAGGTTAGCTTAACAAATATTATCCCATTACATTCTGCTGATAATAAACAAACTATAACACAAAAACTAGCCCTACTGTTAAGGGCCCGTGTCCACATAGCGTTTTTTTCTGAGGGAACTGGCGTCTTTTTTCAGAGCGCTCCGCCTTTTTGTGAACTTTTCAGAAAGGCCCCGAAGAGAGAGACACAGAAAAGTCAATTTGTAGGTGTAGATGGGTTGGATACTGAATGTTACTGGTGAGTATGAGTGCTTTTATCACCCTACATGTTGTTAGCTTGTTGATAGCTGTGTAGTAAATCCCTTAACTAGTGTTAAGATATTGTTGTCCTAGAAACACAACTGATGCGCTTCACCCCAGCACCCTCAGCGCCCTGCTAGTGCTTTTCTGCCAGAAAATAAAACGCTATGTGGACACAGGCCCTTATATTGTATACTTTTGTTTGTAAAATGTACTTGTGAGTGGAAGGTGAAATTGCTCTTGTTCAAATTTTTTATTTAAACACTAGTCCGCAAGGTTGGGGAAAAGGGGTGTAGCCGCTGACCCCGGGTCAGTGCTAAATGGAAACCACTGAAATGATTTAAAGTTAAACAGAGATGTTTGCTGCTGTCAGTGTGGTTGTATAAATATATAGAGAAATGTGGATGCATGTGAGTGTGTAGGCAAAAATGAAACGGGGAGGGATTCAGAATACCAAGAGCATGGTTGTACTCATACCATAATTTTTTCTACCTATTAACCAAACTACATGTGATGACTTAATATGACCCATGAAGGATTATTTAAACTCTACACACACTCAGTTACTAAAAGATGTTACTGCCTATATTTCTTCTGTAGAGTTTGTATGTATGTGTGGTGAACTGTAAGCTTTCTTCAGTTGCAGTAGGGCGAAGTCTTTTCTCAGAGGCTCAGAGGAATGGAGCATTTTTCTGATGGTGGCCAGCTGACATTTCAAAATCATCTCCATGGAAATGCAACAACAAATCTCCCATTCACTGTTGGTGAACTCCAGGTGGAACCTCATGCTAGCGTCTGCACTGATGAATCCTCCAGTTCCCTCTGCGTCTCTGCAGCAGCAAGAAGCCAACTCCTCCTCCACCATACCAGCTGCCCAGTCCCTATTCATTCTGAATCCTATCCATGCTAATATTGGTGTGTTTGTGCAACGACTGGTCCAACAGTGTACGTTTGTGTGTTGATGGTTAAGGCTCTATAAGTTGCACCATCAAGGGACTTTGTGTAAAAAGTAGAAGAGATACATAGAAAGTTGTTCGAGCATGGCACAGGGACAAGGAACATTTTAAAATGTTATACTGTATGTATGTTATGAAGTTTGTAATTTCATGGATTAAGTGCAGCAATTAGTTCATTTTACTTACTAAATGTTTTATGCAACTGCCAAAAATAAAAATATGAGAGAACACTACTGCTGATTGTGCTGTCTGTAGGAAGAAACCGCTAGTGCTAGTGCTTGAACATCGGAGTCCCTGTTTGAAACGATGAACCACACTGAGAAAATCCATACGGTTTGAAGAGGGGACGTGCCTTTCCAATATTGTGGCACTACGACATTGTTAAGCAGGAGTCACATATCCAGTGTTTTCAGTGGTACTGAGGAGTTGTGAAAGGTTTGATGTGTGTGTGTGTGTGTGTGTGTGTGTGTGTGTGTGTGTGTGTGTGTGTGTGTGTGTGTGTGTGTGTGTGTGTGTGTGTGTGGGGGGGGGGGGGGTCTCAGTTTGATGTCTGTGAGCAAGACATGCCAAGTGCTGTAGCTGTTATTATAAATCTAGTCTACTATTACACCCGCTGTAGGGCAGCCACAGCAAGACTAAAAACACTGTTGACTGACGAAATATCCATACTTCCTAACAACACATCTGGAATCACTGCTTAGATAAGTTAATGCTATCAATTCTTATTGTAAATCGATAAAGGCCAATCAACAATCTTAGTTGGGCTGTGCTTGATTTGAGGTTCAAGAACTGACTAGTTCTGTTAAAATAATTTCATATAAAAAGGATCCTGTGAGATCCACCAACATTTAATTTCCTAAACGTAAGAGAGAAAGAGCTTCACTAGGATATGTGCACTCCATTTTAATACATACAGATGTATGGGCATAGACCTCCTTCAGGCATGTAGTGTGTTATGAAATTAAGTGTGCAGATAGTAGTGTGTTTAGTATGTAATAAAATGGGAGCGTGCAGATCCTAGGGTGAAAGTCTTTCTATGTATGACCATCTTTGCAGCACTTGGCAAAGCCCTTTAGCCAGATACACAGTGGACACACACTTTAGTAGCCAATTGGATTACATAAAAAAATCCCCAAGCCAAATTATAACATAAAATCTATTCTAAAAAAAGTGATCACAAGGTCTTTGTTTGTCTACACATCTGCGATGGGAGTTAAGGAGTTGAGTATCTGACTTTTGAAAAGGTTGTTAATGGTAATTAATAATGAAAAAATAGAATGATGGGGTATAATATTTTAAATGATGAACAATGCAGTGTTGTGTATATGTGAGCATCTTGCTGTTGGCTCTGAGCTGAACATGAAACCATACTGTATACTTTATGTGCACTGCAGGTTACGGTGAGAAACACACTGTAAACCTTGACTGTAAAGTATTCTTCATACTCTCAAAGGCCGGCAGCTTATTTCACAGTACGAAGCATGTTTCCAGAATAAGAGACTGTTGCCTCCTTTTTACCAACTAAAGCTTCTTCCAACTAGTGCTCATCATTCTGTGACTTGATTGTTCTGCAGCACTTTGTATATTCTTCAGTGAGAACCTTTTGAGTTTGCAAGAGACCTTTGCAAAGTCAGACAAACTGAGCAGTGTTTCAGGACACTGATACCAAACACGGTAATGCAGCCTGCCTACCCAGCACTACCCCACACACAGTTTGTGCTGCAGTTTCCAGTTATGAGACTCGTTTAAATGAGTGTGTCCAGGCGAATACTGAAATCCTGACTAGTCAAGACTGTTTCAGCACATTTTGGGCATTTAGAATCAACAAAGAAACTATAAAAGTGAACATACTTACCCACTGCTGACCCCTGCTACTTATCAGTCATCCCAGAGAGAGAGTATGTATGCATCCAAGTGTGTTCGTGCTTGTGTATGATTGTGTTACGTAGTGCCATGATTCAAAGAGGAAGGAAAATCTGTAATGCCAGAAGAGGCACTTTGTGCCTGTTGTGTAAACTGCTGTATGATCTGAATGTGTATGAGTAGCGAATGATACATACACGCTGTGTAAAACTTAGATGATGGTATGGGAGTGGCCTGAACTTCTGTGAGACTGGGGTCGCAGGCTACGGGAGTTGTAGCCTCCTTCTGCCCTCCATCATCTTCCTTCATCTCCTCCTTTTCACCTTCCTCCTCAGCCTTTTCTGCTAATCTCTTAGACATCCTACCCGACCTCTGACCCTGTGATGAAAATATTTGTCAAAAATAAAGATACTTCATAGTATAGGTCTCACATAGAATCAGACACAAAATGTAGAAAATACTCTACAAGAAAATATATTGCCTATACATTTTTAATGGCTATCTCAACTTCTCTCCATGTTGAAATGACTTACCTTTGCTGTGGGTTTGGTAGTGGCAGCTTTTCTCGGTGCCCGTCCTCTGGACTTTGGCACCTTAGGGCCAGAAAGAGTCTTCATAGTCACGGCAGCATGCTGAAGGATGCAGTCAGTTCCACAGTAAACAGAGTCCGGTAGGGCTTGTTTGGAGCACCCGGGTCCAATGCACAGAGGAAAAGAGCTGTCTGTCTCCATCTCTACTTCAGGTTCAGGCTCTGGCTTAATCACAGGAGCCTCTTCCTGCTCCACCACCTCTACAGTTTCCTGAAACCAGAGACTCATCTTAGACCCCAAGACCCGACTTCCGTCATGCAAAATCAGCCAATGACTGATGATACAAATATAATACTGTGATGATGTATCACATATTTACTGTCACGCAGGAATGAAGGCTGCAGCAAACAAGTTGAACAGCTATTTATATTTTGTTGTGACTAAGGGCAGTGAGCCATCTGGAGATCAGTGAAATCTAAATGCAATTCTAACCTTGAGGGCTTGCTGCTCCTCATGCACCTCCCCTTCTTCACCAGAATGAATTAGTGTCAAGGAAAAGCTAGGCTCAGGTTCTGGCTTAAGGCGAGGCTCAGGTTGGAGCTGGCTCTGCTTCTTTGTAGTGCAAGGAGGGCAGATGTACTCCTGCCCTTTCCTCTCCATCTTACGGCCCTGTGTCTCGCTGATACCGACACAGTTGCCATGGAACCACTCCTGGCAACTGTCACAGCAGATCATGAACCTAGAAGCAGTGAACAAACAACAGTGATCAGGAAGTGAAACTGACAGTTGAGGTATGCAAACCTCCGATGTCCCTATTACCAGAAATGAGCATGTACCTCTTATTGTGTTTTTGTCGACAGATGCAGTACAGAGCATTGGAGTCATAACCCTCAGAGTCCGATATGCCAGAATACTCTCCTACATTCTTATTGTCTTTCTCCTCATCCTCCTCCTCCTCTGGTGCATCATCATACTGGCCAGGAGTTACAGTGATCTGGTCTAAATCAGAGTCTATGATTATGCAGTCTGAGCTTGATTGCTGATCAGTAATATCAGATTGAGCAGGCGATGTCACTATTTCAGCAGGGCTGTGTGGATTTTCTTTTTGCTCCTCTTGCAACTGCTGCTGTTCAACTGGATTAACAAGCATCACCTCATCATTGTTGTCCTCATCGTCTGCAGTGCTTGGCTGAAGCTCCACTGCCCTGCCCCTCCCTCTGCCCCTTCCTCTACCTTTTCCCCTACCTCTTCCTCTGCCTCTCCCCCTTCCTCTGGCCTTTCCTCTTCCACCTTTCCCACCTCTAGCTCTCGTGTCTCCCTGCCTGCCTTTAGATGCCAGATGCTCCTTAATCTGCATCAGAGTCATTTCATCACTGTCCTCTTCTTGACTAGAGATCAACACCACATCTTCGATTTCCCCTCCTGCAACATTGTCAGGAGCAACAGGCTGCGAAATCCCCATGTCATCAGCAGCTTCCATATCATCAGGCACCTCACTTCCATCTATAACCTCTGGAGGAGGGTCCTCAATGGCATCAGTGGCTTCCGATATGTCAGGGACTGCCAGTGCATTTGGTATTTCCATTGGCAAACCCTCATTCCCGCCGAGCAGTGAGAAGGCAGTGTGGAAGGCAGACCCAAAATCTTGCCATAAGCTGGGGTCAAGGCTTCCTCCTGCAGAAGCCTCTGAGGTTGGCTTGCCCTCCTCTGATACAGGTGAGGATGGGGCAGACCACTCGAGATCATCTATAACACTCCTAGTTGCAGGAGCAGCTCTCTGGGTTTCTGGAGTGACCCGGAGTGTCTGGTTGCTTCGTCGACCTCTGCCTCTGCGTACAAGTGGAGGACTGTGGGTTAGGTCTCTGACTTCTTCCAAGAACTCCCTTCTAGCAATGGTTGTCCGCCTGAAGCCCCAGGACTTTTTAACCTGAGACAGGGACGGCCTGACACTCGACTCTGCCCCTTCTGGCTGGCTCTGCTGTTCCTCTATAGAAAGACAGGAATAAACAGGAACCAACATCTCAATTGTGTTCTTTTACAGCAACAGCCCATTTAAGCAAGTCATAGGCTAAAGGATTTGTTTTACCAGAATTATTATCATCAGTGACGCTGTTATTTTCCATTGGGTCCATGCTGACATCCATTGGCTGTCAAAATACAGAAGATACACTTGTTAGTACACAAGCTTAAAGGAATGTTAACTATTGGGCAAGTTGGATGAGGACTGAATGCATAAAACAGGTACCTCTACAACCAATAAGCAGATGGCTGCCAAAGCCTAATTTTCAGGACGTGCAAAGTGTCATTCCACTGGTCTCTCTTTGCACCTGGGTAAATTAAGGAGGGAAAATACACGAAACAATCCACATTAGATTATGAGTCAATAATAAGCCACAAACATGTACCATAACAGTTTAACTCATTTACAAATACCAACTGCTATGCTAGACGACGGTAACGGCCATCCATCCCACATTGAAAGGTTAATTCAAAAACTCAAATACCTCTAATACATGTACAAATACACTCAATTGCCAGTTCATTTGGGTCACCAAGCTAAAAGTAATGCAGTCTAATACAACGTCCCTGCAAGAGTCACACTTTCATAGAAGGTTATAATTCTCACTTTTTGTAGAAACTGTTTGAGAGGTGTTTCTAGTAATTCAACAGCACCACAAACTGTTTTTTTAATCAAAAACTGAACAATATAATCTTCATGAAGGTAGGACTTACTGCAGGGCTGTTTGCATTACACTGCATTTGCTTCAGCTGCTGAGCAACTGAATGTGTATTTACATCCATAAGTCTTGACCCTGACTCAGTCAAGTCAGCCTGGAGCTTTATTTTATCCCATTTTACAGATTAAGATAAGAAAGGTGAGTCAATTGGGATTGATAAATAATAAATAATTACAATACTGACACTGGGCCTAACACATTTAATATGTGAAATATTAAGTTCCACTTCTTTAGCAGTGCAGACATTTCATGTTTATTAACGTCATTAGAGTAAAGGAATGTACGGCTAGGTGTATTTACAAAATCCATACAGTACTGGTATTATCTAACGTTAGTTGGCTGCTGTGTTGAGGCCTAAAGATTTTACCAACATGCTACCGTTATGTCTGGTGCAAACATAGCAGTATCAGCCTGGTGCAGATGGTTTATTTATGCAAAGACTCGTCAACATCAGTGATACGTGGGTGGACAATCCACAACGTCCCTGTACTGTAAATTTAGACTCGCAAAACAGAAACGAAACACCAACCCTAGTTTCACTATCTGACCCCAGTTGGCTGTAAAAGCACAGAAACAAGGAGTCCTTGCGCTGCATCTGCAACGCCTCAAACACTTAGAGTTAATCCGTTAAGGGAGTAGAGGAGTCTTTTTTTCTAGTGACGACCGACATTGTTCTCTGCAGCTAGTTTAGCTAACCGCTAGCCGCTACACTGCCTGGTAATACATGCAATACGCTGCGAAGCAAATTGTCTCCGACGATACCGACACAACAATTAAATGTTGCACGCTTATACTTCAACACCGCGAGGAAACTGAAAGCATACCTTGGATACAAATGATTACTTTCCAGTTACGAATTGATTCGCTCGGCTAGGTAGCTAGCACACAGCCTTCCATTTTCTCAGCCTGGGTGATACGTATCCTCGCGAGAATTACGTACAGACGGAGAGTACCGTGGTTTCCTGTTATACTCTGTTTCTCAGTGATAGTTTGATTTGTGGTCATTTCCATAGAAACAGGTCTGACACTATAAATTAATCAAGGTCCACAGCACTAAGTTGTTCAGAGCATTTTTATTTTTTCTTCACGAGTCCATTTATTGTATGTACAATATGTAAACACGAACGAGACACAAGCTCAAAACAGACATGCTCACAGGAAATAATATCCAGCCAAAATGCAGTTCCTATTTATGCCTACCCAGTTCTTAGACACAGTCTGATCAGGATTCACATCAGCTTTGGATAACCGGTTAACCGGAGACATCGCTCCGAGCTGACATTCATGTGAAGTAATTTATTTTCAAATAACTTTGTTTAGACACATAGAAATGTGATTTCATTAAACATACTATAAAAACATATAACACTATAAATATTGTTCAGGTATTTTCTTACAAAAACTTTGTACAGTTTATATTTTTTAGTTCTTTTTAATAAATCACAGATTTTTTTTTTATGTGGGTCTATACAATGCAGAACTACAATACAAAACTGGTATGAGCCAAAAATACCACCGCTGATATGAAGAGGAATAGTTGAAAACAACCAGCATTACTCAAAATACGTAAGTTGACAGGAAGCAGACATGGTTTAAAACAAAGATGAAACTTGCATAAATCAAAATACCTCTGATGGCACATGATAAATGAGTATCAACGGTTGATGGCTGTTTCAAATGTTTTGTCTCATAATATGGAGAGCAACAAGATAAAAACAGCCATGAAGTACTTAAGAGCAGCATTGAAAATGTTAATGTAGCAAATATTCTGTGGGTTGATACAATCTTGCTCAGCCTTGAAACAAAGTGGTAACAGAGCTATAACAAAACTACAGTATGAAAACATACAGACTCACGTTTTATTTCTCAAAACAGACTACTTTCACATGGTGAATCCACCTGAACACAGACTTGTGAATGAGAGATGAACCAAAAAAATGTCCACCTAGCAGATGTACATATGGGAATGGAAAAATCAAAGTGATATGTCACAGAGGTGCAGGCCTTCAAGCTTTAAGTTTGACGCCAACGCGACAAGCCCCACAACGGCCTCGCAAAATGTGCAAGAGTATCTGTAGTGTAGCAGTTAGGTCACAGTAACACCAGCGCTGTCCTTGCTCTTGTCCATATATGTGGGTGAGTTGCTTTTGTCTGATATGGACCCTGCTCCTGAGGGCAGGGTCTGTGTGGCAGGAGAGTGGCCTGATGGTTTGACTGAAGGGTCCGAGTTGGACTCTGCTTCTGGCTCCTGCTGTGAAGCTGTGGCTGGAAGGAAAAGCAAAATACAAAATGAAAACACTGTATGTGTGCTTGTGTTTGTTTGTCTGCAGAATTTGCCTCTTGTTAGGTAAGAGACAAGGCTGTGTCTACAAAAACAATCATTTGTTATTGCAGTCACATTATACTTTATCAGTTGGTTAGATACATTATGTGGAACTTTAAGGAATGTGTTGAGAGGGGCTGGGTGACCATGGGGATGGGCTTTATAGGAAGTGTATTGAGGTGGTGTCATGTTCATTATACATTTGACATTCATTGTAAAATACTCTAGCATGAATCTAGTTAAAGGTAGAGAAGGAGCTGCCTCAGAATTTCCATGTAATGCAGTCAAGAGTGAGAACACTTTCTTCTAAGAAATCTGACGGAAAAGTGAGTTTTACATCAGATTCAAATGTGAGTGGATAGAGATTATATTTTTTTAAAATTCTACTTCTACTACCACATAATCTGTTCTGCTGCAGATTACCTTCAAAACTTGAGCATGACATTTTTGTGTGCTTCCCCATCTTTGGCAAACTTCAATAATCCAGTTGCCAAATCATTGTGTGACAGCTTTGTGCATCACAGCACTCCAATATAAAATCAACAACAGATGTTGGTTACTTTATTAAAGCAGGCTGCCCATATTTAATCTATATATTGGACACACTAGTGTGCCGTGAGTTTGTTTTCCGTTACCTGACTGTGTGCAGGACTTCATGTGTTCTGGCCAGTGGGCTTGCTGGCAGGGGTAATCACAGTAACTTGTATTCCAGCAGCAGTAGAAGATGGCCTCCTTCCTGCAGTTAGCGCACCACTGTTTCTTTTTGGTCTCGTCCACTGCCTGCTGCTTCTCCGACTCCATCTGCTTTTTCACGTCAGCCACCAACCGTTCTCTTTCCTGCTCCAGACTCTGCCTCATCTCTGCCATTGTCAGTTCTGCATTTAGGTGAGACAACATAAAAATAACTTGAAATACCACGTGTGGAAGAAGAAGCATCTGTATTTATATAATATTCATGAAAATCTTACCGAGATTGTGCTTCATCTCTGACAACTCTTGTTGATGCAGCCACTGGAGCTTCTCAATTTCTATCCTTAACCGTCGAATCTGTGGAAAAAATACACCGAAATTAAAACTTGCCAAGTATTATTACGACACATTAATAAGCACCAGTCTGTATGTCAGAATCTACCTCTGCAATTGTGTTTCCTGATGTGCTTTTGGAAAGGTCATTGTAGATTTCAGTCATTGTCCCTTTTATTGAGTCCATGATCTGCAGAGGTTTGGCAAAAACATGTCACATTAGTCAACAGTTTTAATTACTTTCTGTAAAAATGAAGTGAACAGAGCAGTAATTCAATTTACATGAAGTAAAATTGGCCCTTAATTGTTTTTATGTTGTGGTTTTTCCTTATAGTATGTGACATACATGATAATCAGTGAAAAATTACTGATTTAGAGGGATAATGCAGTTTCTAAATGATAAATCACTGCAGTCCTTTTCACATTTCACACATTTAATCATGGAGCTGAGGATTCTAACTTACTTTGTTTGTGTACTTGGCTATATCTGCAGCCACGTCTGCAGAGACTGTGGGGATCTGCAAGTCTCCAGACGTGAAAGAAGAGGAGCTACCAGATGTGACTTGGGCAGCTGTCGATGAGGAAGTACTCTGAGGCAGGTCTTTTTGATGCACTGCAGGGCATAAAGGTGGAAAAAAATACACATTTTAATACATGTTATCATGTTAACTTTAACGTTCAGATGAATGATTATGCTGGTGTATATACCCTTGGCTGCTTGTCTGGTCTGATAGCGGGTACTTGAGGAGGAGTTCTGCTGTTGTGACTGCAGCTGCTGTGGGCTGCGTGTCTGCCCTTGACTCTGGGCCTGTGTCTGCACTGCTGACTGCTCTCCATGCTGCTGCTGCCTCTGCACCTTCTGCATGTGCCACTTCTGAGACGACGTCTGGAATTTGGTTGGATTCCAAACCACTGCCCGCTGCACAGCCTGAGCCGTCTCTTTAGGCAGTAGAGGGCGCTGTTTCTTTACAGCCGCAGGTACCGGGGATGTTGTGGAGACTGAGGCGGAGGCAGGAGAGGGAGCGCTGGTGGATCCGCTGGTAGCTGTGGTGGCACTGGGCTGACCAGAAGCTGCAGTGGAAACAAGGTTGAGGGCTGCTGTGATGGCGGGTTGCAAAGAGTCTTTCAGGTTAGAGGCTGCTTCCCGTGATGGTGCGGCTGTTGCAGCAGATGAAGGCAGTTTACCTGAAATAAAGAAAATCAGTGTTTGAATTGCACCGTTCCTCAAACCCTGAAGAAAATCATATTGCTCCTTAAGAGTGAGGCTGGATTTCTAAATTGGGCATTTTAAGCCCATGAGGGTTAAATGAGGACTTAGACTAGACGTAGACTTGTCTACTTGTCCTCCAGGGACAGGATTTTTTTTTTTATAATGATTGGAAATGTAGTCCACATCCAACTTGACACATCAAAGTCTGTTTACAGGTCTTGAGAAGTAACACTGCATACGTGAAAAAAGTCGTATTAGCCTTTTGTAGGTCCAAAAGGAAATCTGATTTAGCATAGTTTCTAAATCAGATTTAGCGTCAAGTGATCACTTGACTTGAGTCAGAGTCAGTTAGGCCTGAGGACTACAAGAAGGGAGCTTACCAGACCTCTGTAGCACGCCCCTCATCTCTGCTTGAGGCTAGCAGCTCCATGCTACATTACCCACTACTAGGATAACACATCTCTGACCAAACTGTTGCCGGTTGAATTATATTGTGGGTAATGTAGACGAATGCGTGAAATAAAGCAAAGCAATATCTCTGGTTGTGCTGCATCGGTTTACTTTAAACTTTCCATTGTGGGTCCAACAATTTTACTGGAGTGCAATGCTACATCTGGAGTACTCTTTTAATGGATGGATGTGTAAAGGTCAACCACAGACTTTGAAATTACCAAGGGTTAAACATAAATGTTTAGAGACAGAAGGGATTTGTATATACTGCGTTTTGAAAACTAAAGAATACATAATTTGTCGCACTTGTATATGGTATATTCTGAAAAGATCCTTGTCATACATTTTGTATTTATGGCAATTTATATTTCTCCTGTTTCTCATGTTTGTAGCCACTAAGAGTAATGGTATTTTGTTAATAGCATTTCTGAGAAAAGGCACCACCCTGAAGACAAGATAGCTGAGAACGCTTTGTGAACTGGAGTACTGGAGAATAGTTGTGCGACATGTTTTCATTTTGATGGCACTCACACAGTGCTGCACCTCGCTGTGTGTGTTCTAACATTATAACATAAGGACATTATTTCCTCCCAGTTGTCCTTCTGAGACACAAGTCATAATGAGAATAACAGGAGAAAATGGACACAGTATTTCAGAGGCCTCACCTTCCAACTTGGCAACATTAGACTCTTTGGGAGTTTTGGCAGCAGACGCTCCTGGCTCTCTTCTCGCCCTCTTTGAGTCACGGCCTCCATGTTCGTCCCCCAGGTCAATCACCAGCTCTCTTTCAGAATCAGAGTCTTGCTCAGCCACTGATGTGGCAGCGGCTGCTCTGCCCTCCTCTGCGGCTTTGGGTTTGTCAGTGAGGGGCTGAGACTGGGGCGTTCTGGGCTTGTCCTGGAGGTCCCGATCTGGGCCATTGCTTCCCTTTTTGTCTTTGAGCAGGGGTTCAGAGGTGGCTTTATCCGCGGTCCCTGTAACTCCCTCCTTATTCTCTCCCTCTATGCTTGCTTTGGGCCTTTTTCTCTCTGCTTTGTCCTTGTCGTCCTGGACGGAGCTCTTTGGCTTGTGTTCCTCGTCGCTGAGATACTCGCTGTCACTTGAGTCAGATTTCTCAGAGTCCTCAGAGTCACTGTGATCCACACCTTTATACACATCTTCAGAAATTTCATCTATTCCTGCAGAGAGAAAAATATATTCTTGATTACATGTTTTTAAAAGAGTTAAAACACTTTGTCAGACAGAGCAGAATGAAGAAATATAGACTTTTTTCTTTTGCAATAGCCTGACACTGTTTCCCACCACCAATCCTAAATCAGGAGCAGTCACACTGTGTCCAATATCACATATCACCTGGGGCACGTTGTTATTATAGTTGATATTAATATGTAGAGTCAACACAGCATGAGAGGTACGAGAATAGAGATCTGTGCCAAAAAATAGCACAAGGTGATTGTGTATGTACCGAGCTGTGCCTTGCAGCTCTCAATAGTCTTGTCCAGGCTCCTGATGGGTCTCTTTGGGGTAGGGAGGGCCGCTGACGAACCCTGTTGATGCTGATTTTGCTGTTGTTGTTGTTGCACGGTCTCACTCAGCTCCTTCAGATCCATCTCAGCCTTCACCCGATCTGAGAGGAACAGGTAAATGTTCGATTTCAGAACAAATTCAACATAATGATGATGACATGTTGATTATTAGCCTTTATGACAACATCCTTACAGTATATTTGTGCTATTGGTACTGACCCAGGTTGAGATTGAGGATGCCGCCTGTGCCTGCAGTCCTTTCCTGCTTGGGTACAAGTGCAGGGTTAAAGGGCTTTGGGCTGCCTGCAGGACCCATCTTCCCTGAAACAGGAGATGCTGTAACAAAATAAAAGAAAGGTTCCGGTATTTTTGCTTTACACGTTGAGGTAAAAAAAACTTTGGCTATTTGAGGGCAACGGAAACAAGTTGTGAACAAACACACTGGCATATCATCGCCTCTTAAGTTGATATGGCGAACTTGTTAGTAAACAGTTGCTTATTTACACATCTAGCAGTTACCGAGCAACATGTCATGTTTCTGGCCATGTTGTGAATGCAAGTCAGATATTCACTTTTTAGCTCTGGTATGTTTCATATATACCAACTGCTGAGGGAAATATCTGGCTCTTCAGCTGCTAAATGCTCCACTATGGTCACCAGCTACTCGCCAACTATGTCTGTCTGCTGTGCGGTGCTGAGCAGGTAGTGTACAGTGGATTTCGAGAGCTTATTACTTAAAACAGAAAACGATGCTAAGGGAGCTGTGAGAGTGAACCAAAACAGTAAAGTTGCTGGTCAGAATAGCAAAACAATGAGTTACAAAGCTCTGTAAAGCCGCCAAGGAGAGCCGCAGATTCAGGTGTAAAAATATAGATGTTAGCCACTTTCACATGTTATTTACCAGTACAGTCCATTGATTCCTCTCCAGTGCTGTAGTGGAAGGCTGGATTTCTGCTGGCCTTTTCCATATCCTGTTCCCCATCAGACCCTGTGTGAACTGAGGAGTTGGTGCTCATGGGAGACCGAGGCATGTCCGTCATTGAGACCCTCCGACTCATGCCACTGGGTGTGGAACTCTTGCTGAGCACCATCTTAGGAGATGCGGTTATATCAAAGTTGAAGCGAAGTTTATCCGGTTTCTCCGTTTTCACTGTCCCAGCACTGGGGTTGGAGGGGTCCAGTAGCATCTGTAGTTGGTTGTTGGGTGTGTAGGGAGTGCGGAAGGGTGCATAGTTGAAGACCCCAAATTTCTTGCGAATGTTTTCCACATAAACTTCCATCTCTTGCATGGCGCTGTTGAAAATGCTCTTCGTCTTCTTCACAGAGAAAGGGATCTCTTTGGACATGAGGTAGCAGTTGTTGATGGGGACCCAGGCTCTACATAAAAGCACAATAAAACATTATATTAGCACATTAGAATAACCAGACTAATCTTGGCTTAGTTTCTCTGATACAAAGATTTCCTCTACAATGCTTAAAAGCTTATTTCACCTGTCATGTTGCCCAAAGAAGCGTGCGTCTACCTGCCCATCCTTTTCTCGAAGTGCTTTTGCTGGCCAGAAAGGAAAGCCCTTTAGCTTAGCCCAGACCAGGGGGTGGGGTTGACTCTATTAGGGACACAGCAAAATAAGTCAATGCTTCACAGATCTAAAATCTAAACCAAAATGTATAAACACTGCTTGAATGTAGTATTTAAGATCGTGTAAACACCTACACATGGCTCACAAAACCAGTTGTCCCTTTTTTGGCATGCAGACAGGTAGCACTCTGGACACACCTCAATCTCATTCATCTAGAAATACATATTGAATGACAAAGATGTAATTAGTTCCTAAAATCAGACACATCCACAGAATCTTTTTATTACTAAGTTAGTAAAGTTTCTTTACCTCATGCTCACAAATCTTGACGATGACTTTCGCAGTTGCTGTTAATTTGTGATTACCTGGAATAAAGTCACAAGCTTCATTTAGGTTTTATTTTGTGAATTTGCAGTGTAGAGGGATTACTGATATATGCCAAAGTGGCCTACCTCCATTATAGATGATGCAGTTGTGTAAGATCCATTTCATATCAGCAAGAAAGGCTTCAGTGCAGCCATACATTTTCTTTTTGATATTCTATGTAAAAGTGAAAATAACTAAATCAAAGACAAGATACTCCATGGTGTCCTCAAATATGTTTTGTCTACATTCTGCATTTCTTTAAAGACTTTTTTGGATTTTTCTTTGTGCATTCTGTTGTTACCATTTTTATGTGCAAATCAAAGGAATTAAATAATGTTACCTTCTCTAAAGTACACAGGTCCATGGGGTGGAAAATGTACTCTGCGTAATCTGGGTGCTGTTCCAGAGACACAGGCTTCTGAAAAGGCTCAGTCTGCTCAGTTTAGGCAAATATGGAGAAAGAAAAACAGATGCATTAGCCAAAATTCGGAAGACTCATTTCCTGAACTTTTGTGCTTGATTATATAACACTTTCTTAGACATAGAAAGATTAAAAGACATGTATTAAACCAGCACACAATGGATCTTTACAAGTCTTACCCCAGGCTGTTTAATCTTTTGGAGTGCGAATTTGAGCAAGTAGGAGAGTTGGTCTATTGTCAGCATTGTCATTGCCTTGCTCTGGGTTTCAATGCATTCGGCAACTGTTATTTTCTGCAACAACAAAAAGTTTAATAATTAACGACATTAATGAATACATAAAACATAACATGAAAATAAACATCAAGCAAAATGCCTGAACACTGATACTAATATAATTTCACATCTCATCTTTTTTAAGTTTACATTATCAGCTGTCTTTTAATTTAGCTTGTACATATATTTGAAATTGTGCCAATGAAAGAAAGTGGATAGTAAATTTTCCTGAATGTAAAGAAGCAGATCAAAACCCTCTAGCATCCCTCAGACTTGTAGTGTGAGCAGTTAGCTTGCAGGGGTGTCACACCATGTGTCATGGAAGGCCAACAGTTCACAGATTTGTTCCTCCTCTCTGGCTGAAGCAGCTCATGGCACATAGTCTGACACCCCTTTTGTTAACTAAGCAAGCAAGCTTATGCCTTGAGTCACACAATCATCTGTGTACACCCACACACATACACATGTCTTCAGCGAGATACCTCACACTCTGGACAGAACCAGTCGCCCTCGGGCTCGGCTGGTAGTTTGAGGCACTTGGCGTGGTACACCCTGGGGCAGAGCTCACAGCAGAGCACCTGGCCCTCGCGGTGGCACAGCCAGCAGTAGAAGTCGTTCCTGCCGTCCTGCGGTACAACATCAACAGGGTCTGTGGTGAGTGCTGGCTGCTTCATATAGTAAAAGGGACCATGTCTTAGCTCTGACTGAAATGCAGGCAAGAGAAACAGGGGGGCAGGTTTCAAAAAACACGCAGGAACACAAAAAGGTGCAATGCAACATAAACAAGGTAGCAGTAAGGTGGGGTAAGCAGGGTAAGAAGCATAGAGGGCAGTAAAGGTGATAAACCCAACAAACTTTTTAAAGCAAATAAACTATCTAACATCTAATCAATTGACTGTTTCAACTGTGAGTCGAACACGACTAACCCAACAGGTTTTAGGGAGTGAGCTTCAGGATAACTGCTGTTTCTTTTTATGTTGTAATTAGATGGCTCATCTCTCACCCGAGACTAAACACAACCCATTATATTGTACCCAACTACTACTTTACTGATACTACATTAATGGATCAATAGAAGCTGATGCAGTTGCTTTCACATCTGGTATCACTTGAGCTTACACCAAATCAATGTTTGGTATTAATCAATCATCAAGTAGTGGTCAAATTTAAATTGCAGCTTATTTGAGAAGCATATATTCTAAACTTCAGCAAGCCACGAACTATGTCCACATCAAACACCTGTCAGGACATTACACAAAAAACTAGGATTAACTTTTAATATCATGCAAGTTCAACAGAGGACTGAAGAGCAAAAGGGAATCACTCCACTCAGCACCACATTCATTTGGCAAGCAGATAATAAAAACATATGCATCAGTCATATATCACCAAAATGCATGACACTTTAATTCAGCAAAACAACAGAATATAAATGACCACGTGATTGATAAAATGTGCAAAATGTCGAAAAAACTACTAAAAATGAACAATTAACTGTGAGTTGACCATGCACTCATGGCAGTGCTCCAAACCTACACAACATCTATTACAACAAGGTAACATCTATACATGTTTGTCCATCTTTAAGCTGACAGTATACTACATTCAAAATCAACACTGGCGTGCTCTCGTAGGCAACGTGGCGTGTTTTCGACCAAGAAAGAAGTCCTGCATTGGGCTTTGATCTCTGCAGTGTGTGCAAGCCTCCAGTCAGAGTTTGTTCAAATTTATTTCAGTACCTTTTTAATCATCTTTCAGATAGTCTAGGTTAGAGAAGTTGGATTGGTGGTCATTGTGTCCAACAGTTTTTGTAACTTTTCAAAACCGACATTCCCACCCACTTCACGCCACGATCAGCCAGCTGTGTGGAGATGAAAAGGGACCCAGGCTTTGAACTTCTCTCTCAAGCGCTTTTCTTTCATTCTTTGCACAACTTTTTGTGGCCCTTGTGTGTACAACAGTATGAATCCATTCCAGGAGAGACTGTCTGAGAATCCCTGCATTTAAAAAGGTATCACGTCCCCCAGTTCTCTATAACGGTAGGCTTTTCACTCCACCTTTGAGTAGGGCCGTTCGGATCAACTATAAAAACATTTGATTTCCAACAAGGTCGGAGAACAACGTGTACGAACTACTTCTTTTCGACCATAACACGGCCCTCAGCAATTTGTTACGGTTCATAGCCCTTTCAATGTGAGGAGTTGTTTTCTTGGTGGAAGACGAAGAAGTCCAAACTCGTGTTGTCTTTATTTTGGATTCTTTTTGGCACCATCTCCTTTGCTAAACTCCATTTTCTGGTGTGGAAGGACAGACCTCCAGTTGCAGCGAGTACATTGGCATTTGCCCCCAGCACCAAACTCCACAGCCTTTGAGAACACGCCAGATTTTGAAATCAGTACACCGAGCCCTTACCTGGTCTTTGCTGTTACTGTTGACGGCCCCAGGCTTCTTCTTTTTCTTGAGAGGGCTGGGGGAGGTGTCAGACGGAGAGTGTCCATTGGAGGAATGGGTGGGACTGGACACCTTTCTCTTCTGTGGTGCAACTGGCCGTTCTGCTGACCCTGGTGGATCAGGAACTGGATTCAGAAAGACAATCAGTTCATCACGTGACCGGAGACAAGTCAAGTCTAACACATTACACAAGCTTAAAAAGATTAAAAGACATGTCATCGCGGTAATCTAAATATTCCTGGAATAAATCAAGAGGATGAAAACAATCATAAACCATAATACATCATTCCCATCATCCCACATTCTTAGAGCTTATTGAGAAATCAAGGAAGCGCAAATTGAAGCAAGTCAGTATCAGCTGAGAAACTCGATCAGATGCAGCGTTCAGCTTTTAGAATTTTGTCATTGTGATAACATTGACATCTTTTACTGACAGCCATCACACTGATCCAAAAAGCACAGAAAGTATTGAAGATGCCACATATTAAATTACTACCTAATAGTAACAAATAGCCCTCTAAACTAACTAGACCCTATGTTGATACTTGACACAAAATCTAAACAGGCAGGCAGGCAGCCATTCATAATGGATTATCTTTGTAGTCCTAAGAGACCAACAAAATGCATTACACTGCTCTCGAAACTTACAGTAAATAACCTCGACATTCTCTGAAGCTAAGATGCCTGTTTGACTCTTAATGCAAGGTACTCGGCCTTAGAGACTTACCTTTGGATCGTGCAGATGCATCCATCCCCTCTACCACATCAGACTCTGTCTTTACCTCCTCCTCAGCCAGACTGCAGAGCACCGAACAAGAGCACACAGAAACACAGAAAGAGAGGCAAACACAAAGTCAGAAAGGGTGTTCAGAAACCACATCAGCATAACAGTAAACAAGTGGAACACCACCTAAGGCACCCGGGTCCCAGAGGATCTGTCAATAGGGACTCTGCAGGTTTCCATTGTTATTGTTTTCATTTGATTTCATCACATCTCTGACACTGTGGTGCGAGGTTCAAATCCTTTCCATATTATCAGTGACAAACGAGTTTGAATATGGTCTTTATGTTTCAAGAGGGAGAATGGTAACAATCACCATGGCAACGATCCTCTCCGCTAAGCACAAGTTGATATTCACAACACATAGGGCCATTTAGCTGACATTACCCTGCACCTCTGTCCTTCAGGAGAGATTGCAGCTGTAGATTGGAGTCGGACTAGGTTCTGATCTTTGCTGTGCTTTGTTTATAACAAATCGTGAACAGTCCTATAGTAAGGAGAGAGTCAAGAGGGAGTCGGTCCATACTACTGGAGGGACAGTGTCTCATGGTGATTAACAGTATATGTCTCTGCTACCTCTCAAGCCCCTTCAGTATCAACAGGCTACACCCAAAGGATTTGGGCCCATTCTTGGAGAGCAACAGCAAGAGATCCATGGAACAAGCTTCAAGCAAGCCTAAATCTTCCTGACATGCATTATCACCCAATCTGTAAATTTGCTATTCTGCAAATATTCACATACATAATTGTTGAGTTACATAAGCATTTTTAGGTGTTTTAAAATCACAACTTAAAATATCTGGCTATTCTACTGCTGTGTTTACAAACTGATGTACAGATCAATATTAATATAACTGATTAATACATCCATAGATTATGAATCAATCCAAAAGCTAAGAAAACGGTACCTCCAACACACACACTAGCATGAGAAAAGCCTGATTTCCCAGGTCTGCAGACCTGCTCTCATCTCATTTCCTCTGAGGAAAAAAAAAAAAGGATGAGAATAAAGGGGGTCTGGCGATAAATGAAAGTCTTTGAGTGTTTGGCTCCTCCTTTGTCAGAGCAACAGAGGGCCTCGTTCCAAGGATGTAGCCTTTATTCACAAGCCCCGAGAAGAAAACCCTCGCAAGGACCCCTGACAGGTCACACACTTGACCAGTTCATAGCTTTGGCTGCAGCTCTGGTTTCCAGCTAGGATGATGGGTTTACAGGCTACGACTCAAAGGTCAACCACATTTGTGGGATAAGCTTTTTTTTCTCTTCTGAAAGTAAAGGAATGCTCTTCATGTCCCCTCCTCCAGCCTTAAAGAGACATTCCACACAAAGTTGATCAAATGTCAGTTCGCTGATAGGCATAGGGAGGTTAAAATACATATCCTAAAGGGTTTCATGAACCAGATATGGCAAAAGAGATTGGATGCGATCACATCAGCTACTAGACCTACACTCATTTAAACACCAAGACAACCTTGATGTTTGCTTCACACTTCAGAGCTTTAACAATGATTAAAGATCTTCTTTCTACCAAACAAAATACCAAATGCTGTTACCAAGCCAACACTCTAGCTCACAATCAAAGCTATTCTAAATACATTCCTTACTCTTTCGGGCATTCAACCTGGCAATCACAGACAGCTTATCAAACTGAAACTTAGGACAATAAATGCATCAGAACTTGCGTTGTCTGAAAAATGACAGTTGAGTAGAGTTTCTTTAAAAACATGGCATATGGGTATCTTGTTTCAGCCTGCCAACAGTCTCACACACACACGCACACCCCAACCCCTCCGGGGCCTTCCTGTTCCGGACTGAGTGAACAAACGAGGCCCACATGAAAATAAGAAAACGTTAGCCGAGTCGCTCTGCTACACGTACCACAGCCCTGAAAAGAGAGAACATTCGCCATCACCAGGCAGCCCAGAGCTGCTGAACAAAGTGCCACAACCCCATATTATATACACACACTTAATACCAATGGCAAGACATTGCTGCAACTACCAGGAAGAGAAAATGACCAGCAGTAAAAAAGTATGCTGATCCAAAGGGCATTCTCAGATCAGGAGCTATGATCCATCACACAATGAGAGTTAGGCAAATAAATCCTCAGCAGAATCTGGGATATATTCCAGAGAGACGCGGGTTCAAGAAAACACTGACAGTATTCCCCCTCTGCAAGTAGTACCTGATGGACAAAAAGGAAACAACACTGACTCAGTGCCTTTAGATTCCAGTCCTGTGAGAGACGAGCAGGGTTCTCTCGTCACAGAAAATGGAGGCCACAGCTTGTTCCCCTCCCCCCTCTCCCCCATCCCCCACTCCGAGGCTCAGACTCAGGCACTGGCACATCCATGCAGGAGGACCAGAGAGATCTGTGGAGATTACAGTCCAACATTTTAAAAAACACGGCTATGTCAAGACAAACCCTCACGGCCGATCACAGAGACAGAGCAGAAGCACAGAGAGGAAGACACGAGAAAATCCAGCAAAGTGAGAAGCACTCATCTGTGGGGGGGGGTTTTTGCTTTTCTTTTTATGTCTTCGATCTTGGCTTCCCTCCTTCCCTGTGAATACTGCTGTCATAGAATAATTAGATTTCATTTTCAAGAAAGAGACGAACACTGTGAAGCCACACTCAGATCCTGGCAAAGCTATTCTTTCTCTATGCCTTAAAGACTGCGTAGATTTTACACATCAAAGAGACAAATACCTGAATAAATGGCCTCTCTACATGGCACTCCAGGAAAGCCATTCGACGCAAACATCATATTGTACTCTCTGTGCTGGAACCGCCATTGAAAACACTTGTTATTAATACCACTGACCAAAAAAACATCCTACTCACCCTGCTACACAAAACCCCAGAGAGATTATTAGGTTTTGAAAAAGGACTTGATATATTCAGCTTTCACAAGACCAACAACCACATGCAGACAATGAAGAAATGCATACTATTAGCTTTTGCTTTTCCTGAAATCAACAAAAACTAAATAATTAAAAGCTGAAGGTATAATGTCTACATTTCATAAAATTATGATTTTAACTACATAAAGATGCCTGTTTTAGCATTACTCCTTTACAATGTTAAAATGATGCCCCAACACCAAAGTATGCTACTGATATGCACAAAATATCCTGCATGAAAGAAAGATTTGACCTGGATTTTATATAAGGCTGTAAAGGGTGAATCAAAGATGGCTGTGGAATTTTCCAGAAGGCCCTTGCTCTCCCCGCTGCTCTCCCTCTGATTGTCAATCTTTAACCTCGACTGCAGCTGCAATTGGCTGGAGGGCCAACAGGGTGGAACATTATTGGTCGGCTGTGCTATGCCACACAGATCACAGTGTGCAGGCTCCCCTCTTCCTCTTAAAAAGCATTTTTGCTGCAATGCAGACATTTCCCCCTGCATTAGACGGTTTATACTCCTTCAGTTTAGCTTGCCCTTCTTAACTATGACAGTATAAACCGGAGGGGATTTGAAAAAAGGCCTTTTGGGAGATTAAAGTCGTGGTTTTGATGCATAACTCATGGCTCTGCTATTCGACCTCTGCCGTCCTATTCGTAGGCTACGTTGCCTCAGAAAGAGGGTCCGACGATTTGTCCCAACACCATGACGTTACGCATTGCTGACATTTCAAACTATCAATGTAGCATTTGTATTACAGGCTTGTCCAAGCACGGTGGAGTAACTCATTCCTATTCAGTAGAAAAAAATTAACTTTTGGTTTTGGTTTTACAGAGAGAGTGACTAAGTCATAGGCTAAGAGGAAACACTGATTGTAACGTTAGAGGCAACATGCCTTGTCTCAGTCCACAAGAGAAAGAAAACACTTTGTTTCCCCCACGCAGTTGAGACAGCTAAAACGATGATACATGATACAATGTTCAGTCTATCCTCTGAAAAATAGTTTCCTCATACACCTTGTCTTTGTTTAGATTTCTTTTAAAATATCTTGACAGAAAAACAGCTTTTTAATCTATCATATGTAACAATGAAATTTCTGACATTTGCATATATATATATATATATATGTATACACAAATGTAATTTAAAAACATGTAACGCCTAACGTTGTTCCTCTGTCCTGCGGTCTGATCTGTAAAGCAAGACTGGAGTCCTAAGAGCTCTCTATAAATACAAAATGGCCACTGTCTGTCTGAGGCTCAGAGAGTGGAGGAAGCAGTTTCACAATAGTGAAGTGGAGTCGGCGAAGCCTCGGGCAGTGAACTCTGGGCCTGTGGCTGTAAATAGAGGTAACCTGTGTCTCAACATTTAGTTTCTAAAGACTAGACTGGAAGAATTGGAAGAGGATTGCCCCTTCGACAAAAGGTTTGTTTCACGTGGGCTCATCCTCTGACCATTATGGAGTGCAGAAATAGTACAGTACTTAGTACAGTTTTCTTAAATGTGTGCTGAGTCATACAGTCTTCAGGTTCTGAATAATTTATTTTACATGTACAAAAAATTATTAGATTGAAAACCAGTATTCAGTTCTGCCCTGTACTCCTTGTCCTCCTAACAGGCACATCTGTTGCCCCCCACGTCTATTCCCCGGCCTGGCATAACACACAAGAAAACAGCACAGAGCCAATCCACTTACAAAGGGTACATAATACCCCCCCTCCTCCTCCACTGCCCATCCCCCATTCTTTCTCTGCCAGCCTACAACACAAGACTGCCACAACAGAAAGGAGATGTGGGTGCCATTTTTAAATCTAACTCTCTTTTGCATTATAAAAAAGGAAAAGGATTTTCCATGGTCCACTCTGCCTCCTGTATGGCAGCCTGGTTGTCTGGGGCACCCATGTGACCCTGAGACACAGAGAGAGAGCAAGGGTGAGAGTCGTTACCCAACCCCCCACCCTCAGCGCTGTGGAGCAGAGAGGCCTGGCGAGGCCTTCAATCCACCCCAGCTCCTCCTCCTGCACACTAAACTGATTTTAAGGTGTGCACATTCATCATGAGAAACCAACAGTCACCACAACAAGAAGAAGGAAGCCATGTTGTTATCAGAGAGTTGAGATAAAAAAGACAGAGCTTACCTCTGTGGATGCATGGCTGCCTGACACACTGTTATGTCAACACTTATAAAACATGGAGGACACTCTCAGCACTCAGCCGGGGAAGGCTCCGCTCTTCAGGCAAGGCGATCAGGCCCCAGTGATGTTAGCCAGATCCTGACTGGCCGCTTTCCTCACAGGCAGAATACAAGGCCGCGTCTGATTGGCCGAAATGTTTCCTGAGTAATTATCTTTGTTCAGTGCAGGCAGGGGCAGCACTGTGAGTGTCAGAGAGAGGGGAAGAAAAATAAGCACAGAGCTAGGCCTAAAACCACAAAATAACATAATTAGTATGAGTATTTTTGACATACAAACCCCATATAACAATGTTTTAAAGCCTCCAAGTGTAGAATCTCGCGGTAGTTGTCTTATTTGAAGGCTTTAGAAGGAGAAATGGCAGCATGTAGACAGTGAAGAGCAGGACACCATGGCTTCTCTGCACAAGCCTCCATTTTTTTTATGTGGAGAGGGCCTTTGTTTAAACTCCTCCCTCCCTCTTGGCTGTTTCCAGAGAAAAGGGAGACTGTAGCTCCTCACCTATTTTGGTAATTCAGTCTGCAAAAAAAGAACAGGGAATTTAGGCTGCTAAAATGAGAAATTATACAGTCAAAACACTATTCTGGTGTGTTGTAAAGGAAGGGGAAAAAGACCGGGAGTTGTGAGGAAGCCATGCTTTTTTATGTCACACATGACCGTTGTTACTGTAATAACCTTAATATATAATTCCCCAGTGATATGTATAAACTCATGACTACAAAAATGTAGCAACTATGATTAAAAAAACTAAAATGAAATAGGTATCTCCTCATCTCCTCCTCCATGAGAAGGATTACTAAAACTGAAAAATGATATTGTATGTGCATAGGGTTTCCTCTTCAACGTCTATGCTAACGTCTATGCTGTAACAGTGGTCCTTAATAATTAAACACAGCTGGATGAAGCACCAGTTTTGTTGTCCTTTTGGCATTCAGCAGCAGCAAAACATAATGTAATGAAATCCTATATAATAATCCTGCCAGAAATGCAATCTTGGGGGCAAATAATGTTTTAGTGTCCAATAATTTGTAAGGCTGTAATTCATGGTGCTATTCTGGATTAAATTATATTGAAAGGTGTTTACTCCTCCATAGATGGGGGGTCCAAATATTAGAAATAAATGTTTACTGCAACGTAATCCATTAAAACACAAACTTTTGTCTCATAAATTGCCATTGATTACATTGTAGATAGTACTCTGTTGGAGTGTCTATGCACAGTTAAAATTAGTGTTCTTCATCAGTGTGAGAGAGAAAAATTTGCGCCCAACGTGGGGCTCGAACCCACGACCCTGAGATTAAGAGTCTCATGCTCTACCGACTGAGCTAGCCGGGCTACATGCTACCTCCAAATAATAATATATTTTAAAGTACTGTACGTAACACCAATACTCACACTCACTATCTGAAATTGCGTCACTTTGTACTGGCGTGTATTGAACTAAGAAAGGGAGGGTTTGGCCCTGCTGTCCCGGTTCGGTCTCATACTGACCTCTAGCGTCAAAGAACAAAAAGTGTTATACTTAACTTGAGTCAGCCCAATGTTTCTTTGATGTAAGCAGCCAATAGTTGAATAACTATAATTTACCGGTCATGTTAAACGGCCCAGTTAAATAAAAGTGAAATGAAAAATGCCTTTTTAACGCTTTTAGATCATACCCCCGGTCATATTGTGCACGTATGCAAATACCCCCCAAAAAACATAAAAATTCAATTTCTTTGTATTTTCATATCAAAATCTATCATGTTTTCTGTCTATAAAACAAAAGATGACGTGTGCTCAGGTGCGCTTGAACCAACCAATTTCTTACCAATCAAGACACAAATTACTAACGTTGGCTACCTAGGGTCTGAAGAATAATCAATTAAAATGTCTGGCTGTCGCTAGCGTCTTTTACAAAAGGTTTCTTTCATAGACGTTTAACACTGGCCCTACAGTCTCAAAGAAAACTTAAACTAACGGTTAATTAAGCTAACGTTGATTAGCTGACTACAGTGAAAACGTTAGATGACGTTCGGTAAGTAGCGTCGTTTGTCTTGAACGCCATGTAGCATAAACGTTAATTACCTGACCGTTTGTTTCCTCTGCAAATTGTCCGAAAATCACCGTTAGGTTAGAGGAAATACAAGCCACCATCATCTGACTTATTACCTGGTAATTGACTTGGTTTACCTTTTAAACGGGAGCACTGCCAAGCAGACAAAGGTGCAACATCCGGTCACCCTTTTCAAAATAAAAGGCAAGTGAAAAAATGTACCCACGAGAAAGTAGTAATTGTGTTCTCTTGCCAATATTTTCGATCCTTTACTTGGGTAACAGTAGAAATACCACAATATAAAAATACTCTATTAGCCTACAAGTTAGTCCTGCATGCAAAAGCATACAAAAGTACTTATCATGCACATTGGACCTATTCAGTGTTGTAATATATTATCTGATTGGATTATTCCTATTGATGCATCACAGGTGTAAAGTAGCATAAAATGGCAACCGAAAATACTTCAAAACGTATCTAATTACTTCTACCACTGGTCTCCATAATATCAAATTACACATACAACATTATACTAATACCACCTCAAACCCTGGCATCAATATTTACCTTGGACACAGGGCACAGACTTTTCACAGTCTTAACAGAAACTGAACACCAGTGTCACAGTTGGGCTATATTAATAGCAGGGCTTTTGTATTTAGTATGAGGTTTCATTACATTGTACAGCAATTGCTATTTTTCTGGACACTGGGGTTAATGATATAAGTAAATCCTTGTGGAAAATCATCGGGGAAATGAACAGGGAGGGGGAGATGGGAACCTTTTTGAGTTCTTGAGTAAAATAAGTGAAATACATTATTCCATTGCACAAGTTATTATTTTGGAACAGTTGATGATGAATATAATATTAATTTAATTAAATATGACCTACATCTCATGACAATATAGCACTCTAGGTGTGACTGAGAGTGTGAATGGTTGTTTATATGTCATTCATGTGATTGACTGGCATCCCACAGATGGTATGTATGGACTACTTTATACTGTAATATGTACCTTGTGAGCACAAAATAGTAGATAAATAAACAAAACTATAATGATAGTCTAATGAAGGTCTTCAAACTAGAATTTGACTCAGGGATCCTCTATATGGCAGGCTGACAAAAGTGGGTAATAATGCCTCAGATGATGTTGTTCTTTAGTGGTGTGAATTCTCTAATACTTCTCTAATACTAATGTGCAATTAATAAAACTACCAGTTAATCTAGTCCTGCTATTTTGATATACACTATAGTTTATAAATAGGCCTATCGTTTCAGATGATGCTGTGCTGAAATATGACAGATCCCCAAACAAGTCTGCATCACTCAAATTATGGAACTCTCCTGAAAAGTGGCGCTTACGTGGAGCACGTGAAGGCACCACGGGCCTGGGTTCTCCTTCTACGTCAATGACACTGGGCGGTTCATGAATGGGGGTTTGAAGTGGGAGGGCCCGTCATCTGACTTTACCAGGCAGGGGGAAGAAAGTGGGTGTTGTGCTGTAGTGTTTGGTTTGGTGCGATGCATCTTCATGACTGTTTTTAAACACACGAGCAGCGGGTTCACTGTGCTTAAGTTACGGACCGCGGTGGAGCGATCAGACCCAGAGCAGAGCAATCATCCGTCAGTTGAGACGTGCAGCAGGGGGAAAGCTAGCTCCAGCCCAGCTAGACTCCGTGACGGCAGCCCGGGAACCAGAGAGGGGAGAGCCGCGTCGGTGAGCCATGGGTTTCCGTAAGAAGAACAAGAGCCCGCCGGTGCTGAGCCACGAGTTTGTGATCCAGAATCACGCCGACATGGTTTCATGTTTGGCCATGATTATCCTCCTCGGCCTGATGTTCGAGGTACTGTGTGATTGGACAGGAAAGGCACGGGAGCTGTGGTTAGCCGTGTGATGTTAGCTGCTGCAAACTATCGTTAGCTGTCATGACAGCAGCACTCCAGGGGCAGGGCGCTAGCGTGTCTTTCTCCTTCCCTTCTCATGTGTCTCACTGATTGCCAAAGAAGATGGCGAGGAGGCCCACTGGCACAGCTTTAACAGGTCATTTTACCAGTCGGCTAATCCATTGCCTCCTTAGCAAACATGTAGCCATCTGGCCCTTGGCAACAAGCTAGTCAGGCTAAATGTCAGTCTGCATGCTACACATTTGATCACAAGCCGTTTGGTTCGTCAGACAAATTATAGCTGACTAGTACCTAGCCACGTTTGAATGAAACAAGATAGCGCTCCCCACTAACCTGCCCCCACCCAAACTCAGACACCAGGCTGAAAATATTGTGAAAACTGATAAGATTTTGTCATAACGTGAAGATGAAGATGGGTTATAGCTTACAGTTATCAATGCCCACACTCGAGGAGAAAGTGAAGCCCACCACACACACTCCTCCTGACGCAATGAGAGTCATTGTAGCAATGGAAGTGAACTTAAAATATACCTAATTTCGCTAGAGACCCCTGGGTGCCCCTCCAGGCAGCCCCTGGAGGTCCCCAGACCCCAGTTAGTGGATTCAGGATCTTGCAGTAACACAGCTGTCCTCACTTATACTTATAGTGATGTCTGAATTTTTCACAAATGTGTTGAAAAAGTTTGATACTAAACGTTCAAATGTGGATGCAGTCTTTGTGACGCTCTGTTTATGTACGCCTGTCAAAAAAAGGATCATGACTGAGAGTAAGGTTCTCTCTCCATGGTCAGCGACAAACCTTTCCTCTGACCTCAGAATCTGTCCATTAATCCTGTGTCTTTCTTTGTGTTCCAGGTCACAGCAAAGTTTGCCATCATGTTCATCACTGTCCAGTACAACGTAACACAAGTTCTTGGTGAGCCAAAGTTTGTAGGTCCAGTGATCATTTCAGTTAACTGCACTTCACTTCATTAATTGTTTATTCTGCCTCTTTAGCCACTGTTTAGGATTTAAGGTTTTAACTTTGTGTTTCTCTTATTTTGCAGATGAGAAAATTGAGCCAGTGAACCTTTACCAGTATGGCCCGAAAGATGTGGCCACTGTGTTTTTCTACCTGCTCATTGCGGTCATCCTTCATGCCTTGATACAAGAATATATTCTCGACGTGAGTACATCATCACCCAAACTCAGCACTCATCATATTGGCTCACGTTGTTTGTTAGTTTTTCATTTCAAAAGCGACAAATAATGTCACATGTGTTGGTCTGTGTTCTGGTCCATGACTAAGTTTTGGAGAGCCGTTTTATAGGTAATTAGGTCCAGTCCTACCAGCTGCAATGCTCATGTTTCTCCTGACATCTTTTGTCTTTGACTTCAATTCCCAGAGGGATATTATTAATAGAAAAAAATATTTTTATTCCAAAAATAAAAATCTTTTTGTGGACCACATTCAACAGGATTCTTTTAAAAATATCTGTCTGTCTTGAAGGATAGGATCCCACATTTTCTTAAAACAGGTGCCGATGTGAACATTGAAACCGGTTTTGCTCCCTGTAATATTCCTCCTGTTAATCCTGGACATTAAGAGATGGAGGACAAAATCCTCAGCCCTCGTTCTGTAAAAGAATACATGCAATTTGGGGTTCGGTGTCTTGCTCAAGGACACTTTGACATGTGGAGTGGAGAACCCGAACCCTGTAATTAACAGATGACCCGCTTCAATTCCTGAGCTGCCCAACTGAAGACAGACTTGGAAACAAATGTGAATTCATCCTTTAAGGTCAAATGATTACAATTACAACATTTCTGCAAGAAGGAAACAGTGGAGCACTTGCGGCTATTTGTGCTGATCACCATTTATGTTAGAGCTGTGACCGTTATAACTCAGTCACAGGCAGTGTTATATACTCACGTATACTTTTCTAGCTACAAGGAAGGAACAAAATGTCCCCCACATCCACATTTGATATATTAGTTCACCTTGTGTATGATTTTCTTCTAATTTCAGAAAATGAACAGGCGGTTGCACCTGTCAAAAACCAAACACAGCAAGTTCAATGAGTCCGGACAACTTGCAGCGTTCTACCTGTTCTCCTTCATCTGGGGCTGCAGCATCCTGACAGCGGTATGAGGGTCAGGAGTCACAGAAACACACCGTCCCTGCCTGCATTAGGCTTTATCTTACGCAGTGTCTCTTTTTCTCTGACAGGAGGACTTTGCAACAAACCCTACGTTCTTATGGGAGGGTTACCCACACACTCACATGGTGTAAGTAGAGATTAATAGACTCATATGTTAGTGATTAATCCCAGCACAATCTAAACAAAACATTTAGTTCCAATTTTAAATGAGTTCTTGTTTGATAGAAGATAATCAGATGAATTCCAAAGTTTAAGATCACAGTCCAAGCTTAATGTCAAAGATCAATGAGAGATCATGTTTTGGATTCCACGCTGTGTTTCCTTCCCATTTTCTTAATGGTTTGACTTGTCGTGTGTGTTGCTGGATTTAAAGTAGAAGTTACATAACAGTGAACTATGTACAACATGATCTATTGTATATTAATACTATATAGCTTCTGTTCATGTGGAAATAACACCCAGGCTCTTACCTCTGCACAACCTGTCCTCTGTCCTAGTTTTCAGGTCAAGTTCTTCTACATTTGCCAAATTGCCTATTGGCTCCATGCACTTCCTGAGCTGTACTTTCAAAAAGTACGGAAGGTGAGGGTCATTTAAAAAAAAAAATCATATATTGGGGGGGGGGGGGGGGGGTCATGTTTTTGTATGCTGCCCTGGGTTAGCAGAGCAGCGACTTACTTATGTAAATCAGTGGTTATGCAGATGTGAGATGGCACGTTGGCTCAAGTGAAAGACAAAGCTGTCAACTTTAATTGGGGTTTTATAGCCACATCAATCCTATAACGTCTTAACAGATGAGAAGTGGTGAAGAACTTGAGTGTGAGTGTGTCAACAGTAACACATAAGACTACGATAAAATTAATTTCACCAGTTATTGTTGAAGTTTTAGTCTGTAGCCTATGATGAGTGCAGTGGTGTTTAGACCTCAGTCGGTTCATGTCCCCTCTAACCACTTCTAATGCTCGCTGGCGTTTTCATGTGTCTCCACGAGGAATCAGCTGAGGGCTGGGCAGATGTGCAGTATGCGGCACATAGGGGCTAGGAATACCTTTTAAACAATCAAAGCTCTGTTGCAGTACTTATACACAAGCAAGAAGAAATGTTTTTTCTCAGTGGAAGTAGCATGAAGACGCTATCACTTATTAGTGCCCCATTTTCTAATCTGTTGAAAAAGCATTTTGATTTGGGGTTTGTTGAATAACGTGTGTGTGTGTGTGTGTGTGTGTGTGTGTGGCTACTTCGTTTACATATTTTGTACATACATTCATTTAGAGTAAATTGGAGCCAAGCGCATGTCGAGGCTTAATTTGCATAGTAAATGTAGTATAGCGTCAGAGCTAAAAGGTGGTTGGTGAGTCCTGGCTGTGTTTTAAGGGCTGCAGACTTTAAAGGAAGCCATTGTTCCTCAAGAAGGTTTCACTATACAGTAAATACAATGACTAAAATCTACAGTATACATAGATACTTCAAGTCCAAAGTTAGACTAAAGGCCTACTTGAAGAGATGTTTTGTCATCCAGATATCTTAACAGCAAACTGCACTGTTTGTGGTAGCTGATGTTGCTGCTGTAGAGCTGCTGCTCTTACCAACAAACTCTCTCCTCTCCGCCGTTGTTTTATTTCTACAGGAGGACATTCCCCGCCAGCTCTATTACATTTGCCTTTACGTTGTCCACATCACTGGTGCCTATGTCTTAAAGTGAGTGAAATTATTCATTTTTCCTCTGAGGGTGAAATAAAGAATATTCTCAAGAAGCATATTCTACATATATCATTTATAAAGATCTAATGTATCCTGGTAATGGCTGAGAAGGTGTCAGACCAGGGCCTGATAAACTTTGATAAATGGTTTTAGCTTGGGGTTTTTTTTTTTAACAACCTGGTAAAAAGTGTTGCTTTTTGCTATTGCAGGAATGTGTATAAAATTAAAATTATCATTATGCTTATTAACAACTTGGACATCTTATGTGACACAAAGCTGCTACACAGTATCTATGAGTTTATGGAGTAATTGTTTTTTCTTTTCTTCGAGTGATGAGCTGAGTAGTTTCCTTTATTGTCCTCACACAACCTCATAAAGATTATCTTTAAACTGTAAGCCATGCCAGCTGACTTTTCCTATATATGGAGGATTGAAACCATAATTCACCATGTGTCTTACTGTACTTTGACCTGTGAGCCCTACCTTTTTTTAAAAGTCTCTTCCCCTTCCTCCAAGACTATTGATCTAAAGAAAAGTAATGCTAATACAAAAAGTGTTATCTCCTGGTTCACAGACGTTTTCTTTAATAAGAGTATATGTTGCTGATGGTGTTCAGTGTCTCCTGCTCTCCTGTAGTTGACATTTCTTTCTTCGTGTCCTGAGTTGTCCTCGGTTAACTATGTGCTGCCATCCCTCTCTCTGTGTCCCGTGTGATTAGCCTCCACCGACTGGGCCTGGTGTTGCTGGTCCCTCACTACCTGGTGGAGCTCCTGTTCCACGCTTCACGCCTCTTCTACTTCAGTGATGAGAACAAGCAGAAGGGGTATTGCTTTCATTCGTCTAACAAACAAGTTGTCATTTTTGTTGGGTGGTGGTGATGCCTTCCGGATCTGAACCATCTGATGCCAATGTCATTTTGTTTTTCCTTTTACAGTTTTACTCTGTGGGCGCTACTTTTTGTCATTGCCCGCCTCCTCACCCTCACACTCTCAGTTCTGACGTTTGGCTTTGGGCTGCCCCGTACAGAAAACCAGGGCTTTTCCCTAGCAGAAGGCAATTTCAATGTGCTCACCATAAGGCAAGTCCAGATGGCAGTTGACAAGAAGAGCCCTTAAAGTCTCGTACCTAGCTAATTTACCCATGGCATTAAATTTAAAAAGGACAAAGTTTGGTTTTCCTGTTCACAAGTTAAATCATTTCATCAATTCATCAAAATTTTCCCCTCAGGATGACTTGTCTGGCAGCTATCTGCCTGACGCAGGCTTGGATGATGTGGAAATTCATTAACTTCCAGTTGAAAAAGTGGAGGGAGCACAGCCAGAACCAGGCCTCAAAGAAGAAGGCGGTCAGCCCAAAGAGCAAGCCTCACAAAAGGGAGCCGACAAGGGGTGAGTATTCAATAACCTCGGCATCTGGTGAGTCAGCCAAATGGACATAATGTTTTTCAGTTTATGTCTCGCACACTTGATTTACAAAATTGCTCATTGTTGAACATCTGAAATCGCTTTCATCAGGAATGTTTCTATCCACTTGTCTTGTCAGGAGGTGCTGCCAATGGGGTTGTGAAGTCTGACGATAAAACATCACCGCGGGCAAGAAAAGCCAAAGCTTCATAGAGATGGAAGAAATGGGTGGGAAAAAAAACTGAGTGAGGGAGTTCTGACAATGTGACATAATGTCTTTACACAACATAACATTTTGTCTACTGCTCTCCAAAACAAATGTTTAAGCGCACTAAGAAATCTTACATAACTGTCCCTTTGGGGTTGTAACTCCCATTTTGAAAAAGTTCAGTGTTACTGTCTGCTAGAAATGTTTATTATTCATTTGGGTTGTCTGCAGATGGCACGTTGACAGGACAGTGCTGGTTTTGATGCTTTAACAGGATAGATTTAGCTCTTCAAAGTGTCCTTTTGTGTAAAACTACGATCACTCGCCGGGTACTTTGAGCAACTGAGTTGCTCTTCAGTAATTTGGCATGGAATCAGTTAACATCACAGTACCTTTTTAAAAAGCGAATTTTTGACTTCGGGGCAACTTGGTATAAAGTGTTAATGTACAGATTAACTGTACGGGGTGTCATTTTAAACTTGCAAAACAGGCCACTGGCTCAAGTCCCAAAACAAAGCCTTTCTTGCTCTGCAAGACAGCACTTTGATATTCTGCTGTTGTCAGGAAAAGATCCTAAATTAATTGCTCCAGAGGAATATTTGTGCTATTTAGGAATTTGGCATGGCTGCAGCCAGAAAAGTGAAGCTTGTACTCAACTCCTTTATCGTTTATTGCCATTATTTGACAGCCTCTGCCTTTGAAATCCAACATGTGACAGGATTGAGGCACATTTGTATTTTTGTTTGCTTTTATCACAAGCCTGGTAATCAGCTTCACCCTGTTACAGGGCACTCATCCAGGTTAGGTGACTTACTTACCACGAGGAATCTGTACTGTAACCTGTGATGCTGTACTGTTTGCATACAGTTAAACCTTATATAATGGCATGATTGGAAACTTGGGCAAGAAAACTGTGTTTGAGGCTGCGAATTCAGTCTTTTATATGGTAATGTCAATGCATGATGGTTTAAGGCTTAAGACTTTATGTCTAGTTCCTACCTGTGCTGTTGAGTTTGCATCTCTCTCTCTCACACACACACACGCACACACACAAGCATTCAGTGGCCTTTTTACAACTGCTGCAAGAGGTTTGAGTTATTTATTTTTGCCATATACTACAGATAATTATGATGTTATATGCTTTGAAAAGCTATAACCAGCAAACACAGCGGTACATAGCAACTGCGTTTAGTTAATCCAAACAATACAATCTTTCTTCAAGTGTCCTTATAATGTCGGTGGTTTGTATCACTTGTTTTGCTCGTGTTGCGTTCTTTTTGCCTTCTCTGTTTGTTTTTTTTATTCTTGGGTATCAGGGGACAAGCTATTCACCACGTAACACTAAGTTACATCCCATGGTGCAATGGGAGGTGTGTTTGTATGCCTGTGCACTTACTTGTGTGTGTGTGTGTGTGTGTGTGTGTGTGTGTGTGTGTGTGTGTGTGTGTGTGTGTGTGTGTGTGTGTGTGTGTGTGTGTGTGTGTGTGTGTGTGTGTGTGTGTGTGTGTGTGTGTGTGTGTGTACAGTATTGTTTTGCCTACTGTGTATGTGAATTAACTGGGCGTGAATGATGATGATGATGACGGTGATGACAACGATGTTTATCGCTTGTCTCGTAAAAAAAATGATTGCCTGCGTGCAGAGCATGAAATGTGACAATCTGTTCATTGACTCCTGCCCTGTTTGTTGTGTTTCACAATCAAATCCTGTCTTTTAGTTCGCTTTAGTTGGGGCCCGTCTCAGTTCCCAACACGCTTCTGTGTGTATGAAACACTGGGTTGTGGATAGGTGTATGTTCTAGGTTATTGGTTGCTAAATGCTTATGTGTTCAATGTCTCTGCCCCTCAGATGCCCGTTCCTGTGTGAGAGAGATTCTGTGATTTCTGTTTGCCAAATGTGGCATGTTTTGTCCTTCCTGCTTCACCTTTTCAATGATCCTGACATTGCTATGGAGCACACGTATTGTACCGTTGGCCATACTCTTTCCTCTCGTGGGCCAAGTCCTGCTCTACTACTAAACCACTGTGCATGTGAAGCTCTGTACAGAAGAGACTGTACTACCTGTCTGTAGACAGTTTGAGTTTGGAGTCTTTAGTCTACAGCAGGGAGGAGATGAAGATGCCATTCATTTTTGCTCCCTTTAGCGCTCCTTATTGGGACTTTGGTGGTCTTTAAAGCCCTATGTCTGTGTATGGCAGTGTCATAGGAGGGAAGGAGGAGCAGAGGACTTATGTACCAGCCTGTTATTAAACTGTCTCAGATGTTAAAGAGAAAAAAAAAACTGACTCACACCCTACACTGTACTAAAATATGTGTCAGATTTTTAAGCTATTTTTATAGAGGGGAAACTGTTTAAATTCACTGTTGTTCCGTACACACGTGTGAATATTTGTTTTGCATCCATATTGATATGAATTGTTTTTTATATAAGAATGAAGCTTGCTGAACTGTTAGCGTGGGTATACATTGTGGTATGAGTGTAAACATTTACTTAGCCTAATGGTTTATTTAACTTCATGGCCTTATTGGAGCAAAGTGAACTCAATTGTGTAACAGTGCTCAGTTAACACAATGCTGCAGGTGCACACTGCAGCTTTCACAACTACTTGTTTCATGATAGTGAAATACACCGTCATACTGACACTAGTCATTACCACATCAGTTTAAATATGTGATCAGAGGAGCAAATGGTCAGTATCGTGTCTTTATTTGTTCCAGTCCTGCAGGTGTTTTTCAGAACTCGTGATTACAGGCCCGGATATAGAACGGACAAACTACATTTTGCAGCGTGAAACCATCTGTAAGCTTTTCTTGCTCATCAGATGTCATACTGCACAACAATCAGCGGACATTTTAGGCTCTGAAACATGAGCCACTCTGCAGTTCACGGTCCCCTCGCTTTGAGACACAATAGCCTGTATAATCCCACAGGAATGCACTTTTTTTGCATAATATGCATTATGTCAGAGCACCATAACACTGCTCACGTGGGCTGTTTCTGCATTGATTCTCAATAATTTATAAATTGGAATTAAAACATGTACATTTTGTAATTGTTGAAAACTAAAATAAAAAAAAGACTGCAATGATTTAACTGTATGAGCAGCCTCTAGGTGGCAACAATCATTAATGCATTTGACCATGAGATCACTTCTGCGTTGTCCTTGATTTGTTTTTATTTTGCTGCTTGTTTATAGATGTTGCAATATATTTCTTTTACAAATATGTTGTATCTGAACTGCTCTGATGGTATATATTTATGCAAATTCTTGTGAGTTCTGATCATTTTTCTTTGTCACTATTTTTTTTATTTTATGTTTGAATAAAGCTTTTATTCATTACACAAACTTGTTGAACATATTGTTTCTACATACTGCCCACGGTAGTAGTAGAAGTGTCTCCATGGAAACTCCATGGAAAAAAAAACATTGCAGTTTCAAAGTGCACAGTAAATTATGAGAGCTGTAGATAATTATCCACTTCTGAGGTGAACCAGCAGTGAAAATGTCATTCATAAAGCAGGGATGCACACAAGATATTGGTTTTTGAGGCTTCCCTCTCTCACCTCCTGCTCATTACATCTTTCCAACCATTTCACTTAAGGATATATTCGGAGACCTACTTGATTTTAAACATTTCTCATTTATACAACCCTTTGGGGATGGTGTCAGGAGACATGAGGAAATATTGGCCAAATCCTACTTCTTGGCTAATTACCACCAGGGGGCAACGCTGAGCTTTTTTGCCTGAGGGACAGAAGCAGTCTGCAGGGGCATAGCTGCATACAGACCTGCATTAATAAATCACTAGTCAGAGTGAGAAAGACAGAAACATTGTCTTATCACACAGTCTGCAGCCCAACACTCTTAAACAGACTTTAGTATGCAGTCAACCAACAAAATGAAGCAAATGATGGGCTGCACTATGTGTTTATACATGTGTGAGGGTACATTTCCAATGGGAGACCACCTCAGCTCCACTCTTGTGCAATTTGACTGGCAGGGCACTGTAAACATGAGATCTGCATCCATGGATGGTGAGGAATGAGCACAAGACAGAGAAGAGACACCTGCACCTCACTGCTAATGTGTTGTGTTGTTTCAGAGTAATGGGTTTTCTCTGGGCAATCAGACAGCATGATGGATCAGTGGGAACCACAGAGGCAGGCAGGAGCTCTGCAGGGTCAGCACAAGGACAGGAGTTCACACACTCGCTCTCCATCACACACATACACACTGATGGCTGTATCTCCAACCCAAACATACATGACCTGAAACCACTAAGGGTGTGCTTGAAAAGCAAACTTGCAGAAAGAGTCCAACAGCAGGGACCTGCTAAGGCGAGGGAGGAAAAGAATCACTATCCCGCTTTTTTTTTTCTTTAATTCCTCCCTGATTCCTCCCCTTCATCCAATGAGGATAAATCTCTCGCTGAATCGTCAGTATTATGTGTAATTTCCATATAAATTAGCTTCATTAAAAGGGGAGTACTTTCTTATTTAACGAAGCTCATTTGAAATTCTGTATTTAATAAGACATGCAATCCCAGACTTGCAGACTAATAGCCAACAATTAACAGGACTGGAGCATGTGTGTGTGTGCCTTTGTGTTTGTGTGCGTCCGTGTAATCTCTTGGATGTATTGTAGTTCCTCAGTGTTATTTTCATTGATTGTCTCAAATGAGCAAATTGGGCAGCAGCTGCTCTCCCAGCCAGGTTTACTTACAGTGATGCATGAAGCACGGTGGAGATCTAAGACGTTCATGACCTCGCGGCTATTTGCGAGTGAGCAGACGAGAGGGGAGTGTTTGAGGTGGGCAATAGAGCAGGTGTAGACCAATGAAGGACAGAGTGTAGAAGGGGTGGAAACATCTGGATGGATCAGAGGAATGGGAATGAAAAGCAGACGGGACTGAAGACAAAATGGTAAAGGAAGTGAGAGGAAGAGAAACAGTCAGACTGAGAGCAATGTCGAGCAGAGTGCTATGATTTACAGTAGGACTAAGCAGGATAATAGAGGGAAGAGTGTGTGTGTGTGTGTGTGTGTGTGTGTGTGTGTGTGTGTGTGTGTGTGTGTTGTGAAAAGGAGAGCAGTGTCCATCTGAGCAAATGCAAATTAAAGCAGACTCCTAAGTGGAACACATAAAGAGAGGAAACTAAAGAGGCTATAGACAACAGTGAGATGAATGAGAGAGATGAAATGACTAGATGGGAGGAAAGAGAAAAAGAGATTTAGGAAAAGGCAGAAAAAGAGATGTTAGTAGGTATACTTTCATCTAACATTACCCCTCATTAAATGGCTTTCCCCCCACCGTACTCAATATCCAGCTTTCTACCATTTAGTGTGTGCATTTTTATATTTGTGTGTGTGACTGTTTTAATCAGGCAAGTCAGTTTAGAGCAAATTCTTATTTAGTACGAGCTTGGCAACAAGCAAAATACTTCTTGATGCAAAATTGAGGGAAAGGCGAAAAGACAAATAACAATAGGAGACAAAAAAAAATTAAAAGGCTCTGAGGCTAAACATTACTGCTTATGTGTGGAAGTCCATTAATGGCAAAACAATTGAAAGGGCATAAAACAATTTAAATGGAAATCAGTCTTCAAGTCAAGATTTGAGTAAGCACAGGGATGGATTCATGAGCACAGAACAAGTTCTGAGAGTGAGCCGGGACAGAATTGAGTGTATTAGGTGCTTTCATCCTGCAAGAGAGAGTTTGCTCGTTTGCTCGGTATCCTGTTGCACACTTTCAGTTTTGGAAGTTTGCAACCCTTGCAACCAAGTTGCTAAATATCCAATGGATTTAACCTGGACGTAATGTGTTAAGGCCACCTTAAAACAGCATTTAAAAGAGCAAAATTTCACAGCAAAATGTTTTCAAGTGAATTTTTCTCCTGACAGGTTCTCGCAATTAATCAGTAGCAGGTTGTCTCAACAGTGCTGACTATTGAAGGAGCAGAGAGACAGAGTCCAAAAGTCCAATGGAGGAAGCTATTGTAGCTTATTTGCTGTGAACCAACCAGGTTTATTTAACCCTCCTGTATCGGCGTACAAACAGTTATGAGAAAGGAGCCTGTGGTACAAATTTGTCTTTTGAATAAATAGTTTGAACTTATCCGGTTAGCAACCACACTAACCGAGCTAATGAGCTTGCTTTCGGTCAGTTAGCAAGCTAGCTAGCTTGAAGAGCTTTTCCCTCCTGTTCAATAACTCTTAATTGACTGAAATGATGTACAGTCCTGAGAATAAAATACCCAGGCTGAGTAAACAGCCCAGTGCAGAGAAAATTGAAAGAAGCTAATATTACTGACTAGCGTTAGCATGTTCACGGCTTGCTAGTGTGTTAGGAGTTAGTTAGCTCGCCACCTACAGTAGTTTATCAACTAGCCCTGTGAGTATGTCACCAAGCCTCTAGCACCGCATATTTCATGGAGTCACATCACTTTCTGGTGTGACCCCACCCTCAGTAATGTCACCTGCATGGTCCACTGGCTTTGCCATTTGTCTCCAGACACAACAGTAAAATATGAGTTTAAAAATCCAGCATATAGACATGTCCTTAAAAAACTTATCTATTAAGCATCTTTGTACAGTAGGTTCCTAAGAGGTTAGGCTCTGCCAAAACTGCTGGGGAAAATTATGAGAGCACATGTTGAACTGAGTGCACAACAAAATCAGGATTTTGTGCTTAAGACTTGCTTCTCGCTTCCAAATCTGCCCCGTGTGCTCTTAAATCTACATTGATTACAGCTTGAATTTGTTCTGTGCTCACGCAATAGTTTTGAAATTAATAAACTGCCTTAAATATGGTCATTAGCTGTGTTTCTTTAAGAGCTTTTGTGCTATTGTGGTCAGTCCTTGCTGCCTGTGGCTGTTTGCTAGACCATATTAAAGCCAGATACTGTGTGGCATGTTGCAGTGTGAGCTTATAGAGCTAGTGAAGACCTCAGTCATGGAGTCAGCACGTGTCACTTTTGCCACAAGCATTCACATTGAGCGACACAGAAATCAACAAAAATGTAGAGGGAATATGAATGTGATTTATGCATGTCCTCTAGACTGTGAGGAACGTTTTCTGTGTGAATGTGTGCATGCAGCTGTGCAACAACAAGCTGTGCATCTGGAAACATGAATCTTTATGCACCTACACACACGTGCATGCACACACACTCATGGCCCAGCCGCAACTGGGACAGCTGACAGCACTAGCAGGGTCACGTGTGTTTACACAGTCTCATCTGTTCCTCCATCGCCTGAACTCTCTCGGTAACACTCAGTTTGTGCACTCTTCCACAGTGACGGTAAACACACAAATGCCACGCTCCATCTTCCCCCCTCACTTATTCCTCCGCCTTGTGGGTTTTGTTTTTCCAAACAGAAACTTTATCGCCAACAGAGGCTTTCGAGCCACTGATTCTACAACTGCCCCCGTTTTTGCTTTGTCTGTTCAATCACGTTGTATTGATTTTGTATTGACTGATGCTAAGGTAGGTTTCACAAACAGAATTGGAGACAGAGGGTGACGGCTGAATGGGACTCGACCATATGGTGGAGTCATAAATGTATGACTAACTAATTGTTTCCCACAGCTCCACCTTTATCTTTACTCCTTTATTTGTGGCCAGATCTCCCCGTCTCTTTTTTCCTGATTACTTCCAATTAATAATTTCTCTCCCTTTTGAATACAACTTAATACATTATATATCCATGTGAGTGCTAATAAACTGTGTCTGTACAGTCAAGGTCACCTCTTAACCTTCCTGCGTCTTCAGGCAGCTACTTAGCAATATGTAGGTGCTGTTGTAACTACACCTGCCAACTAGGTTAAGGAAATATCTTTTCAAAAATCGCCTTGATGAAGGCCCGGTTCCAAAACGCCTTGATGAAATAAAGAAGATTCTTCCAGTTAGTCAGCTAGTGTTGCAGAGTTAGTGTTTTTTCAGAGTCCCAATCGGGAAGATGTGCTGTTGATGGTGGAAAGTAACATTTATCATAGGCAAACAGTAAATGTATCTACCTGGTCCATTATTTAGTGTATATATTCACATATACAGTACAAAACAAATAGGGCTGCAACTAACAATTATTATTATTATCTTATCCACCAATTGTTGTCTCGATTGATAATAGTAATTACTAATTAATAAAATAGTGAAAGCTGCCCAAGTTGGTGCCATGAAATAGCTTGTTTTGTCTAAAAAACAGCCCAAAACCCAAATATTATTATTAATATTAATATTTTTATATTAAATACTTAACACACAAGACAAAGCTGGAACAAGGGGATGTTTGGTATTTTTGTTTGAATAATTACTTGAACAATTAATCAATTACACAAGTATTTGCTGATTAATATTTTCAACCTGGCGAATCGACAAATAGATTAATCAGCTAATCATTTCAGCTCTACATATGAACATGTAACAGCATTTTCTGCATGCGTTGCCTCTTTTCTCTCTCCATGTCTCACATCTGTGTATGTTAGTGTGTGTATGCACGTGCTTGTAGCTGTTTCACTATCCTCCTGAAGCCTCGTCCCTACCTGTTTGGAATTTTAAACAGCTTCCCTGTTCGTCTCACCTTCCCACAACTCTCTCTGCAGTCCCCTAAATTCTCACTGAGGGACTCTCAACAATAAACTGCATGCTGGTAAATAAAGCATGATCATCTTCTGTCCACACTGTAACCATCTAATGGATTGATATTAGGCCGTTAAGTGTGCTTTATTATATCTTTGTTCAATGCAGAGGTGCTAGTACAGTAGAGGTGACTCTGTTGGGAGTGTGTGTGTACATGCATGTGTTTCTTCACATTACATTTAATTTTCTGCCAATTTCCGCTTTCTTTTGGCCTCGGGCAATACTATGGAATTTTCCAAATGATGGACAATAAGTACCATAATAATGTGGTTTTAAATATTGTGGAACTGTAACCTGAAGCCAGCTGGCTATAGAAAAACAATTCTCCACTGTTTCACTCTATCAGGAACAGGCCTAATGAATTAAAATGTTTTGCTCCAAAATGCAATTGCGGCACAGCCACTTAAGAGTACACTAGCAGATATTCTCAAAAGCTGTTAATAATTCCACAGAATATATTTAAATGGAATTATTTGTTAGCAAAGGTCTGAAACAATTCAGAATTTTGATAATAATCCAATTACAGCTTTGCAGTTCATGAAGTAATAATTTTATAAAAGTAGTCTCGCGTTCTTAAGAGTAAAACTATCCAATTATGCTGGCAGTCCCCCACCCAAGAATAACTAATGTCTGTTAAAGGACCATGCCAGTGGTTTTGCCTGCTTTAGCCTATTCATTACAAACATACTTACTGCCAACCATTGTCCAAAGCATACAGTAATGCTTAATGTCTTTTTCCTACCTTCCAGGCAACCATTAGTTTCCTCTCATTTAATGTGGAATGAAAATCAGCTTGTGCTTTGTAGTTGAGTCACTAAAATATGCAAAAACACTGTTATGATCCCTAACAAATGGAAGAAGTTAATAAAAGAATGATTACTGTATTTAGAATGTATTAATTTCAGCAATGAAACAGTTTCTAAAATAAAAGTAGTGTTCACTTAATTCATTTAAGTACTTGTTCAGAAGTGTGCTTGGTCTCACATGTAACAACACCCAACAGTGATGTCACAGTGTACCGACACACCCTGGAGTACACTTCTACATCCATGCAGCACGGTGAGAAGTTAAAGCACAACAGGACAACAGAAACAGGATTTTCTTGGGGTGTAAAAGAGGCACTCTGGCAATTTTACACATGAAGTTTGGTTGTTCTCACTGAAGAGTACTACTCGGTCTGTGAACTCAGTTGTATAATCTTCTGCAGCTCAGGAGGAGCTTTTCCAAAGTTTGAAAAAACATCCGGGGACTATAGACTAAAATTCCCAAGTATGGATCAAGGAAATCTTTGCTGCTGCGTCTTTTTATTTTTAGCATTCTGTGTTTAGTCTTTCTCTTGTGCATCCCCCAACTTTAATGAAATTTGCAGGAAATTGCAAATATACTCTCTGGTATACTGTTTGTTTTTGTTTTACAGTGTGTGACTGTTACAGCTTTCCAAATAAATGGTCAGTGTAGAAAGGTACAGCTCATCTTAAAGGACACCAACTGTACAGTAACAATGATACTCAATGCTATCATTAACAGTTTCTCTTCTCTCTTGACAACCTTTTACCTGTATTTAGCTTTTACACATGCAGTTACCGGTTCAGTACAGCCTGCCAGTGGACCTGAAAATGGGCTCCAAGTCTAATTTCTTTTAAAGGAGGCTTAAAACGTCTTTAAATCCTTTGGCTCGGACTTATCCCAGTATGTGTGTCTCTGAGTGTATGTGTGTATTACAGGGTTACGGTGTTAACATGAAGCACACACATTTGTTTGGTTGTTTATGTGAAATGAGCAGTTGGTTTCCTTGTGTATGAAATGCACAAAAGTGATAAACTTTGATAAAACGTAAAAAGGTTGAGCTCTTTTTTTTCCTCCAGAAACAGTAGGCTACTGAAATTAAATTTTAAGGCTCTTGCTAATGTAATTTTTGCTTTCCAAGAACATTCACATTTTTGCATCCCTCTCTGAGTTATATTCTAATCACATTTTCTTCTTCTTCTTAGCCGTTCTTTTAGTCTTGCCTGATGAATTATGCCTGACCCATGAGGCTAATTGCTTTAAACCTTCTCCACAACCCTATTTCAACATGTTCTTACTCTCCATAGTCTCTGAGTCAAACTGGTGTAGTTCTACCTTATTTTCACTCTCTCTCTGTTCCTTCAAGCTACAACACTTCCTCTCCTCCTTCATCACACTGACAACTCCACACTTGCTTCTTCTCTCCCCTTTTCATACTTAGTGTTTCTTTAACACCTATAGGTTTTCCCAGCTACCCTCCTCTTCAGGCAATAGGCACCATTTATCATTATCTGTGATCTTGTCTCTGCGTCTTCTTAAACTGCCTTAAACTAAACTCCACTATCTCATCATCTTGTCTCACTTCTCTCTCACCTTCCTGTTCTCATCTTCTTTCAGTCCCACTGTCATTGACACAACAGGATCCTTACTCACTCTGTGTGTGTGTTTTTGTATGTGTATCTATCCATCTATCTGTGCTCTTGTCCGCCTGGCATCACCATAGTGACGGATTTTGGTGCTATCTGTCCCTGCCTTGTATATCTTGGCAGCAGTCGGGGCGCTGTGCCGACGTGTCCCAGTTCATAGGCCACCCGGCTCCGACGTCACTGCTCCACGCTGACCCTGCCAGCTCGCATATGGAGCCCACATATGGGCCTCATCTATAAGAGATAGGTGGCCTGAAGGAGCCACAGTCCCTCCAGTGAAACAAACCCAGTTAACAGAAGGCTGGCTCCTGTAAAAAGGCTGCAGGATGTGAAGTGACATTTTAGCATTTGTCTGTTTCATGAGGGAAGAACAGCCCCTTTCTTGTATCTGTAACAGATTTTTACACACATTATATTATAAAAATGTCCCTAACATCTTTATTTTATAATACAAAAAAATAGCATCTCTATTGTGACCTGTAGTATTCGTTATTAATTTCATTTCATCTCATTCACTGAAGTGTGCCATATGAATTAACAGTCACACATTACATATTACTCTCAATTGCATGGTCTACAATATAATAGTTGCATTTAAGAAAAAGAAAAAAAAAGATAAATTAGAGATGAAATGATTAGTCCATAAATTGAATAGTCAGTTGACAGAAAATTAACTATTTTAATAATACATTAATTGTAACCAAACATTTTCTGTTTCCAGCTTGCGATTAAAAGCTGGTACAGACACATCATGACAGGAGATGATCAACAAGCCAAGAAAGATGACAAAACACATCTGCTACATAAAATTTGCTTATGAGACAAGTCAATTGTCTTTGAAATATTTGATAGTTTTACCTCTTCCAGCCTGAAAAGCCAATTCAAGCAACAGTCTGAGAAGGGGAAAAAAAACCCTCCTTTCTTCAAGTGCTCGTAGCTCATAAAATAATAGATAGGACAGTAGACAAAGACAGAGTTATTAGACTCTAAATAAGATGCTCACCCCCAACCCCAAGATTTCATTTAAAGGCCCATACCAGTGTTTTTTTTGCTAATTTTAGTTCCATAACTAAAATACAGTTTTAGATTTGTTTTTTCCCCCGACCATTCTAGGCAGTAAGTCTGCATTAAATTCAGTCAGTGACATTATTTTTGCATGGTGCTGTTATTAAAGTGCAGATTGTAAACTCTGCACTATGATACCCCCCGACAATAACAAAAATAAATGCAGACTTGATGTTCACTGTGATGGAGTACACAACTCAAGACAATAGATCATGTGAGGAAATAAACCAAAATTGGATCTGTAGACATGTACATCAAAATGTCTAAAACAGAAAAGCATGTTTTACAAAATGATCAGCTGTAATGTAAAATGTAAGATGAGTAGTGGATTGGCTAAAACATGCATAACCACTGGTATGGTCCTTTAAAGTGTTAGAACTAATCCCAGCTTCCCACTGGCACACAAACGAGACTTTTATTTATCCAAATGGGCCAAGTCATCGTTATCAGACAAGGATAAGACCTTCGCGTCCTGGTTTGCTCTCAAGTTTAGGGCTGTCTACTTCTGTGTCATCCCCTCTAGCCAAACGATTTCTTTGGGTAGAAAGTCTGGAAATAGTGCTCTTTTAGCCTCCGGGCCCCATTAAACAAACAAGTGAGTTTGCTTTTCGTTGCGTCCTGAGTTTAACTGAAAACACACGCCGTGGCATCTCTCTCCGCGCTGACATCCGTCTGTAGGCTGCTAGACAGACAGTGCCTGCACCCCCTCCACCCTCACCACCACCTAGCTACCTCCCCCCTGCGGTGGTGGAGTCTGCCTGTAGTCCGTATCCGGGTTGGACGAGGCAGCCGGAAGCGCGGCGCTCCACTCGAACGAACTCCTTTACCCAGAAGCCCCCGCGACGCCTCAACTTACAGAACTGGCTTCTTGGGCTTCGGGAGTGTTTCCCATTTAAACAAACAGTGCCGAAGATGGCGGAGAGTTAATGGTGTAAAGAAGAAATTATCGATCCGGTACACAGATACGTCCACAAGGTAAGCCCGTGCTGCGTGTTTGCTAATATCCAGCTAATTTAACCCGACTTTGCATTTGGTTTGCATTTCGATAGAGGACGGAAATGTACTGACTTGGGTTCCCAGCGGCAGTGCACACACAATATTGGCATCGGTGCGGTGCGGAGGGCACAGTGCATGGTCATTTAGTACATGACAGCAAAGATTTACTAACCTGCTCATGACGGCGACGAAGTGCATGCTAGGTGTCATGTATTTGTCTGCCAGCGCGTGTTGCAAAATGAATGAATGCAAAGCAGATTTGATAAACTTAACTTGATCACGCAAACTGGCCAGTTTACGCACAAGCTGGTAGATCACAGAAGTGTTTCCAATAGAAACAACGGGAAGTTTTTTTGGGGGGGAGAGGACAGACACTTTTAACACTCGCATACTCCACGCTTAAACACAAAACAAACAGGGTGATAGTTAACTATTTTCTCTCGCTTGCTGCTGACTGTCCGCGGTGCTCGGCGGGGACACTGTACAACAGCTGAGCCTGACGCCGTCGCAACATGAGGGGATTTTGGACCGAAATGTTTGTTGATCAAGTGCATGCAGACGTACTCAACTGTGTATCATATGCATCATGTTTGAACGAGGCTACTGGTGTGTGTTACCGGGTTCGTTACTACAAACATGCGATACGGGAAGATGCAGACGATCCTGACTGCCTGTCAGTCAACCAGCCAGCCTGCCTGCCTGCCCGGGTCCCGATTTCTGAGCGACAAAAAAAAAAAGTGTCTCCAATATGCACATCAGTGCACTGGATGGGGCATGCATTGCCTATACATGTGTGAGGGGAAAGAGTGAATGGTCGCTTGTGTTTTTCCCTCTTAAGTCTCCTTCATAACCCCTTCTGTCATCTGCTTCATCCTTAATAATGTAACTCACTGTATATCTGCAGGGGGCAGCAACGCGGCCCTGTGCATATACGCTGTCCTGTAACCCTGAAGGTCCACGGTCTGATCCCTGAAACAGCCAGCCATGTGTGTGTGTGTCTGTGTGTGTGTACATGAAAAGCACCATGTCCTTGAGCATGACACCAGAGCTCTACTACAATACCTGCCCGCACTGGATAATAGCAGTCTGCTCTTCATTGTGTGTAAACAGTAGTTGAATGGAAGTGATGCAGATGGTTTGTGTGTCCGTGCAGACAGGTGAGGGATGTCAGGTTCAGTTAATTACACTAAGGTCAATGTTTTAAATTTAGATCTGCTTGCAGATTTGTTTTGTGGCTGATAAAGGGTGCAACTAATGATTGTTTTCATTATTGATTAATCTGTCATTATTTTTTGTCTATAAAATGTGAAGAAAATGCCTGTGTCAGAGTCCGAGCTGACGTCTTCAAATGTCTTCTTTTGTCCAACCAACAGTCCAAACCCCAGTTATATTCAGTTTACAAAGACATTAATCAGAGAAAAGCAGCAAATACGCACATTGCAGAAGCTGAAGCTGAATGGTTTGAGTTTTTATTGAGAAATGCCCTGACACCCTCAGAAAAGCGTTACTCATCTCAGTCCCTTTTTAATCAGTCATAAACCTATTTTCCTCTGAAAGGTTTACACTCAAAAAGTGTTAGTGAACTGAATTTACAGAGGCAAGAACATGGTAAAAATGTACTGTGAGGTCTTTTTTTTTTTTTTTTAACCTATTCTGTTTTTCATTTGTTTTATATTCCTGAATCATTTGAAAACAGAAAGCCTCACTATTGGATGTATAGTTTGTGAACTCTTGAGTGAGGATTTAACCAGCTGCTGCTTATTAAGGGGTTAAACAGTGAGTCGGTTTATGAAAATTGTTGCCGATTTATTTTCTGTTGATCAGCTAATCATTTAATCACCTAATCGTTTCAGCTTGTGGCTGAACTGCCTCTAAAGTGGAGGGGTGTGGCGACAAGAAGCCCTTGTCTTGTTCCCCGGCACCCCTCTCCTGACAGATTTACAGTCAACTCTGTGGCCCGAGTCTCTGCACACGTGCAGACACACACGCGCCTGCAACCTGCTTACAAGGAATCGAATGGACTGGGAGGGGTGTGGGCAAGCTGCACAGACCCATAGGCACCCATTATGGGTCTTCGCTAAGCGGATGAATGTGTGGACGAGGAGGGTGACAGTGATGCATGATGTTTGCTGAATGGGGAAAAAGGGGACAGAGGTTAGCAGGGGATGCTGGTGACTGGGTCAGGCGCTGGGGGCAGGGCTCACGAGGATGAGCGGGAGGGAGCCAGGACCTCACACACCAGCCCGGGAGCATGGGAAGCTCTGTGTGGAGGAGGAGGGAGAGAGGGAGGGCTCAGGTGGAGCCTCATGCTGGTATTCTACCTGGCTTTATCTGTCTTTTTCGTCTTTTGTTGGTCTCGCTTCCTCCCTCCTCGACTGTGCTCAGTCATTTACGGGGTTTTTTTCCTTTCCTTCTTTTGCGGAATCAGGAAGTTTTCTGACTCGAATGGACCACATTCTTGCTGTGCTCTCTCTTTCTCTCTGTGGTATGTCTCTTGCTGTCCCCCGCCTCCCCCAACTGCAGTGTAGTGAGCTGAACTGTTGTCCTGTTGTTGTTGGGGGCCCCTCTCCCATGTGTTAAATAGGAATTAATCCTCACTAGCTCACATTGATTTCGCTCTGTGGAGGAAGGGTTTTTTTGTGGTTACTCATTTTTGTCTTCTTGTCCTTCACTCGGGCATCTCCAGTCCAGCAGTTGATACCCTCGCGCCTAATTTGATGCAGTCTTGCAGGGTTTGTCCCAAATGACAAGGACTGGGTATCTTTGGATACTATTGACTACAGAATTAATATTAAGGGTGCGCCGAGCAGGATTTTTGGGGCAGATCACCGATTGCTGTATGCAGTATTGGCCGATACCAATCACAGATCACGGTCTATTTATCGTGTAGCAATATTTATTCATTAATTAAATATTCTTAACAACATTGTATATTAATTATTAAAATTAAGACATGAGAAAGGATCTTGAATCGCAACTCTGTCTTAGTGCTAGCTAGCTTCGAAAACTCGTCATATTCTTTGACGTGCCTAACCTTCAAATGTCTTATGAGGTGTTTTGGTTGTGTTTCTCCGCGAGGGATTTCCGCGGACCACACCACGTAAATTGCAAATGTATTGTCTTTTTAGACACCAGGTGGAACGGCCAGACTGTTGAAGCCATTTTAGCGGCACGTAGATAAATTGTATCGTGTGTTTTGCGTCATCTAATAGCACCCTTAATATATAAATTTTTCAAACAATGGGTTCTTGACCTTTATTTTGTTCTAACATAACCCTGTCTAGCTGCTTCAAATGGTATGTTTTGACTTTTAAACTTACAAGACAAAATGCTTCTAGGATGAGGATTAATCGATGTGTTTGGCAAAAGTAACGCTATCTCGGGTAATTCTGGCTGGGTTTGCTGGTTGAGCGTGAACTTCCCCAAATCCAATAAAGAGCACGACGAAAGAGCTGCTAACGTTAGCCTAAGCTCTGATAGCATAAAGGACCGGCTTCCACACATACCCCTTTTCTACCAACTTCCAGTTTGCGCACGTAATTTTGAACCGTTCTGAGCATTTTGACTGGTTCAGAGCCTGAAAGTTGGTTCCCAGCTGGAACCAAAAAATAGCAGGTTTTGTGAACTGAGATCAGCGGGCGTGTCATATTCTACAGGTTGGAAAGACAGGATGGAGAAGGCAACAATTTGCAAACCTCTATTGATGCCGCAACCTTGATTACAATGGTTCCGCTCAAAACTGGTGTAAATGCGGGCTGGTCGCTTCCAAGAATCCTGAACGGAACCGGTTCAAGAACCAGAGCCAATTTAGTGGAAAAAGGCTAACAGTAGGGAAATACTACAGTGGCTGTGCTAGTCTTGAACAGGGATTTTTCTAATGTAACCTGCAACGCCACACACGAATGTAGTTAGTTAATGATTTGCTCATTGGCCTTGGAAGCAACACTTGGTTATTACTCTAGGTAATAAGTTAATTAGCCAGAAATGCTAACAATTGCAGCTTTTGTCAGAGCTGATAAACACACTGTTTAATATATTCCTCATACTTTTGCTCTCTACAGATGTCAAGTCAATATTTGCCAACATTTTATGGCTGTCCTCTCAAGCCAGAAACCACAGAGCCAGCATTCCCGCCTGTAAAGTTATCAAGAGACACGTTTTGTTGCTTCTGATAATGAATTGGAGATAGACAGAGGTCTATTTTATCATACAGCTCACAGTTTGAAACCAGAACTACTACCCACATCCCGTTTAAAAAAAAAAAAACATCTTGAAAACTCATATGGCCACTATCCACTTAACTATCAATGAAAGTCCTTCAGAGTCTTTAAAAGCTTTGAGTTTTATTTATTTAACATTTATCCTTAAGTGTTAACAATTATCTTAATTACTTGTTGATTCTTTTGTGTTAGATAGCTTCCCCTCTGTCTCCCTCCCTCCCTCTCCTTCCTATATGTACACTCGTCATATTTTACATTCAGATAAACTGAAAAAAATGATTTATACTTCTAATAATACAACTGTAACTTCCTTTGTTTATTCCTTTTTAAATGTGCTACTGATCTCATCGTCAGTGGTGGTGGTGTGTGTGTGAGTGATATGATAATGCTGTGTGTGTTGGAGTCAGTGCTCTTGTGGTTGTGCCGGAAGCTGACGTGCTTTCATGAGTCAAGACGATACAGGAAAAAAATGTTGGGGCCACACATAATTTCTCATGTGTCTACACCACCGGCAATATCACAGATCATTATTTCCAAAAGATGCCATGACACTGAAGTGAAATAATGCTAAGACATCACAAAAAATTAAAGCAGTTAAAAAGAAATTGCACCTATTTCGCACCTATTCATTTTATATATTTTTCCTATGGTGAACATTTTTTTTGGCCACAACGTTGCCATTTTAGTGTAGTCTATTTACAAATACAACTAACATGGCGCAACATTAGCATGTATTTTTAGTCGTGTTTGCAGCCACCTGATGAATTTAAGTCCAAATTCACTTTCTTTTTAGGTCTACTTTTGTCCACCAACTCCTGAGGGCTCTTTAGCTGCTAAATGCTGCTAGGTATTCACCAGCTAGTCGCTAACTTTGTCGGGCAGTTAGTATACTGTCTGAAAACAGCTGCCTGCTGCGGCTGGAGAATGAATGAAGTGAATCAAAACGGTAAAGTTGTGGGCCGTAAAACAAGAGCTGAGTGGAACTGTGGGTTTGTCACTACAAGCGACCCCTTTCACATTACATGTAGTCATCTGACCAGCTGTTATTAAAAATGAAAAAAAAAATTGATTAGAGCAGCTTTAAGTTTCTTTTTATGTGACATTTTTGCATGTATCTTGATAAGAATCATGTATTTTGTTTTTTCTACGCTCACATTCTTATAGCATCATCCATAATGAAACAAAACACACCCAAAATCAACTCTTCCCAACATCCCAGGGAAACTCAAGTCACACATGATGTGTGAAAGATCCCTAAAGAGTCCTAAAGATGATTACAAAACTAAGTAACATTTTAAAAATCTTAGGGGGATTGACTAATTTCTCATCTATCACTGATGCACTCGCAAAGAGATGACACTTCAGCGGCTAGCCAAATGGTTATTAAGAACGGAGAACATTGACTAAAAGCGTAAATATGCACCAATTTGAACTTTTATTGGTTTGTGCAATTTTAAGAAATCTGCAGAAATATGAAGTGAAACATTTCATGAGAGAAGTGTCAAAAATTCAATTATAGGAGAAATTCTTGTTAAATGGAAGGTACAGTTTGGGTTTCCTTGAGCATAGTAGTTCTCAAAAGAAACCACATATGGAAGTAAATTTGTGACTGATATTTCTGTCACACGCAAACCATGTGAAAGTAAATGCACATTAAACCCGCCTTTGACCGTTTACACTGATTGTTGGTTGCGGCTGTCATCGTTCATCTAGTGCAGTTACATACACATCACCGCTATACTTCAGATTTATACCAGAGCTTGAATAGATCTCAAGTTTCAGTTCACTAAAAGCGGTTCCTTGTTTACATTTGAGAGTCTAAAGTGAGTTGTTATTTGAAACAGTTCGCTTTCTGCAATCATGTTTGCATGTTTGTGAGATTTAAAAGAGTGGAATTTACTGCAGAAAAGGTTAGAATCTGCTGCCAGTCTCCACCACAACAACATGCAACAAGGGTTGTACTCGAACTGGGAACGTTGTGGATCATGGTCAAGACAAACACGTCAGAAGTAAGCCAACTTCAGAAAGGAAATGCACGCAGTAATGTTTGTAAAATAAATCCACAACTGTTTTGATAATCAATTCACTTTTTAAGGCAATTTATCTGGCAAAAACATCCAAACATTCTGTGGTTCCAGCCTCTCAAATGTTAGTGTTTACTGCTTTTGTCTTTCTTATATTATTGTAAATTGAATATCTTTGGGTTTTGAACTGTTAGTCTGACAAAAGAAGCAATTTGAAGATATCATATTGGTCTAATGATGGGCATTTTTCACCATTTTCTGACATTGTATAGACTAAAACAATGGACAATAAGGGACAGATTCATTGATGATCAAAAATAAGTGTTTAAAAAAGTAAGATTTTATTGTTATCAAGGTAAATCTGACATTAAACATTAATGTTTATGTTCTTCTGCTCTAGTCAGGCCTGTGTTAAACACTGATCTGGAGCGAGTCGGGAAACTGGGTCACTGAACACGTGTTGACCCATTCAGACTAACGGCAAACACAGGTCATGTCCTTGCATTGGTCTGAAATTGATCCAAGAGTTGTGTTTGTCACTTTTGCTATTTGACACGTCAGGAAATCTAGTTGTTTTTCTGTCGCAAAATGTACATGTACATCAAGTTTCTGAGCTGAAAAGTAGTTTATAGATTTGTCTGTGGTAATGTAATAACTAAACATCAAGCAGAGCTGGAGGGATGAACTGAGGAGAAACAGAGCTGAGGGAGAGGGATGAGCTGATGCTTGTGTCAGAACAACGGTCTAATGTGTATCCTCGCTTTGTGTTTCCTTTCTTTCCCCAGAATGCCTCAGTGCTGCTCATGTCCTCTGCTGCTTTATTTTTCTGAGAGCTATTTCTTCTGTGAGAGGAATGTCAAGTGCCCATGTCAGTGCATTTCTCCCTGTTCTGTGTTTTGTTTTGTTACTTGCGATTCACTCTTGATTTCCGTCTTTTTCTCCTCCTCTAGTCTTGTTCACCTCGGGCTTTGTCTTCTCCGCTGTGTTTCCTTCTCGCAGTACACAATTAGCTGATGCTCAGGACTAAATAAATATAAATATAAGTGTATGTGTTAATATCAAACATATTGTCTTTGTACAACCAGGGCTTTCTTTTGTGTTAGTACAGATCCGTGTGTGTGTGTGTGTGTGTGTGTGTGTGTGTGTGTGTGTGTGTGTGTGTGTGTGTGTGTGTGTGTGTGTGTGTGTGTGTGTGTGTGTGTGTGTGTGTGTGTGTGTGTGATGAGTGAGGAGGAGAGGAGGGGGGAGGAGACGTGGAGAGTCGTTTTATTAACGTGGCGAGTCCCGCTAAAATTCAGGGAGTGCTGTTGCATCCAGCTGTTACTGGTTGCGCGAGGCTTCGTTGCCATGGCAACACAGCCCTGCGCGCCTGCTCAAGGTCGTTCATCCAGTTCTGAACTGAGCAGCGTGCTGCACATAGGATGCACACGGAGAGAGGGAGAGAGAAACAGAAAAACTACTTCAAAGTGACCAATCAAAAGCACTTCAGTGACGTTGTGGTCGGTGAACAAACTCGGCGCTCCCTCCTCTCTGACACACACACACACACACACACACACACTTACTTTCTTCAATAAAGAAACAAACAAAAAAGAACCTTTGGCCTTGGGGCTTGTAGGTTCTTCTGCCAGCTGATAAAATATTTAGCTGGTCAGTGGGGGAGTGAGGGATACAGTGGCCGGAGAAGAAGCGAGCAGCAGAGCTTGGCTTTGTGTTTTCCTTTCTCTAATGGTGCATTGCTGTGAGGCTACCTGGGGCTTCCTCCACCTCCTCTCCTCTCCTCTCCTCCTCTCCTCTCCCCAGAGGGCTGCAGCATCCCTCTGGGTTCTGCTGCATGTTTGCCGGCACTGACTGGACTCGGTACAGCACACATTGTACGTTAAAGGCCCCAATACACTGTGTGATAGCAGCAATCTTGCAGGTTCATTGCATTTCACACTGTGCGAAATTGGGTCTAATAAAATCTGGGTCGCAATCTGTGTCAGAAAACATCAGTTGTGAGGCATGTCATTGTGTGATGAATACCTAGTGAGTTGTGGCGCTACGAAGTACATGGAGGAAAGAGACTCTACAGAGTCTACAGTCATGCTCTGTGTGGCTGCACAGCGGTCCTTTGAGCTAAATGCTAATACTAGCAAGGCAAAATGCTCACAATGACAAAGCTAGCTTGCTGATGTAAAGCAGGTGTAATGTTTACCGAGACGTTCCCAATATGATCTGCATCGAGTTGAAATTAGTCTAAAGTCTGATATTGATCAGCTGGCCTTAGCTGACTAATACTGATAATGACTGAGTTTATTATGCAAAATGTCATTCCATGTTCTTATTTGTTGGTTTGTATGCTGGTGTGTTGTTGTCTTGGTCCTAAAGTTTGGACACAGTGAGAATTTTGATGCATTTTTGGTCGCCAAAGCCTTAAATCAGCCATCAGAGTCTCTCAGTGCAGTTTAAGGCCACGTCCTCGATTGACGACCAAAGATTTGACCTAATTTCTCTCATGATTGTCAACTTTTAATCGGAGAACATTGGGAATCATGCAGTGTAGAAACCTTAAGAAACCTCACTCACATCACATCGATATCAACTGAAATGAAATATTTTATCATGGTACATTTTTCAGCCCAGCCCTATGTCCTGGTGCTTGATATGGAGGGTGGTTTTCTTCTCTTTTTTGAGTACAGGAGGAATTTCACAAACCAACATATAAAATCACCATTTTCTGGGAGAGGAGACTAATCGAGCTGCTTTTTGTGGTCAGTGACGTGATGGTTAAGGGCAGGCGTGTGTGTGTATGTATGTGTTATCATTGTTTAAAAGAGAGTTAGAAAAACACAATCTGTCACCTTTTTGTTAGCCCCGAGCAGAGGAGAGCTGGGTTTTAGGGGGAGGAGGGGGGTTAGTTTCACGTTTCTTCTTGCTGTAAGGTAATAGATGCTTATTAAAGGGGTCCTCAGAGGGGTGTGTGTGTGTCTAAGAAGGGAAGTTCTGTTTTTTTACTTATTTTCCATTGTAAAAATCCAGGCCTAGTTTATGTGTTTTAGAGCTCCTTTACGTGCTCGTGCACACACACACACACACACACACACACACACACACACACACACACACTCACCCAAACATTTACGAGGTAGGAGTTGAGGTAAATGTTACCAGCTGCAGCACAGCAAGCAAGTGGCTTCAACTCTGCCTGAACCCGGCTGTTACGTGGCCACCTCCTCAATTTAATTCACTCCCGTCCTGCCTTCCCCTCAGCCGCCACACCTCCCATATCACTCTACCCCCACCACACACACACACACGTATATATATATATATATATATATATATATATTCACACACACACACACACACACACGCTGCCATCTCCATCCACCAGCTCCTCTCTCCAGTGTCACCAGCAGCAGCATCACTCATCTCAGGATAGCGGGAGAGCACTCCAAGGTCTGCTACCCCCACCTCGTCACCTTGGTATGGAGCAGCGGGCTGGCCAAGCGGGCTTCGTCTGATTGGCTGCCGCTCCGCCTGCCCTCCGAGGCCACACTGTTGGTGCTGTGATGTCACAGAGGCTTGTTTATCCGTACCTCCTGTCAAGCTTAGTTGCAACACAACAGCACCTTGCATAAGCATTAACGGAATGATTGTTTTATTCTTTACTCGTTATTTGGATCCTCATTTGCTTCCACAAGCGCGGTCACTAGTCTTCCCCCAGGTCCACACAACAAAGCACAACAATTTAAAATCACACAGTATCAATAAAACAAGAAAGGGCAACAAGCCAAATATAAAGATCAGAAAATAAGTGAAATAACAATAGAAACTTACAGTGAAAAAAATAAAATACATAAATGGCAACAAAAATAAAATAAAATAAATACATTTCTGTTTTAGTGACTTTATAAAAGAAAATCTACTTTTGAGCTGTCTCATGTTGGTGGTGAGCATGTTCCAGGCAGAAGAAGCTCTATAGACGAATCCAGCGACCGCTTTATGTGGAGCTGAACAAATTCACACTGACGGTGAAAGCAGAGATGTTTGGGTTGGCAGTTGCCACCTCCGACAGATGACGGTAGTCTGTGTGAACGTGGAAATTATTCAGTCTCTAGTCTAATCTCTGACTAGTGAGGTCACCACAGTGATGGCAGCTTGTCTACTTCTGCCCACAACCATCATTTGTCTATAGAGAGCCGTTCTCATCATAGTGCTCACTGGACTTTTACTAAACCTACAACAAAAAAACTGTATATCCTTCTTCTTCACACAAAGAATGTGGTGTATTATTCCAAATTACGTTTTGCATGAATAACAGACATTTTTATTCAGCCTTGATAACCATTTATGCATCTTACACACATTAGCACAGAAAGAACAATGAAGAAATAATCTTTTTTTTTTTTTATGTTTCTCAACAGCATTTGACCAAACGACAGAAGATGCAGAACATTTCCTTGACACTGGAATGCCCTTTGGAAACAATCTGATCAATCTGATCAGAACAAATAACCAAATTTAACACCCAGTGTTAGTGACCTGCTCAACCGATAACCTATCCAGACAAATACAGTAGAGTTGCCTTAGTAAGAACATTGCTACTACCAAACACAATACATTTTCATCACTAATTTGTTCATTTAGTAAAAGTAAGAAACTCAACATGTAGGTTCTCTCTGCAGCTCTATGTGCTGGGCAGATCTGCTCTATTTGCATTTTTTAATTTGGTATCGCTGCGGTTACTGACATGTAACCCCCCCTCCCCCCAACCCTTTATTGATTGATCCCATTTTGGCTCAGTAGGTGACATCAATGCCTTTAACCCCATGAAACTGTTGTGTAAGAGACGTTCAGATTGCTCAGTGAAACATATGACTCAGGAGATTTTGGAAGCGTGCACATGACATGCAGAGAAGACGCAGGCTCAGGCTTTAGTCAAACTGCTGAATTTCACATTCTGATGTGGACGGGGACTAGGCAGAGTTACTACCTTCACCCATCTGTTTTTTGCCAAGCTGGGAAGAGGAAAGAAGCCCCTCCGTACATCGGCCTCAGCTCAGGCAGAGGGAATTGGTTGAATTAGCTTTTCCTCTCCCATTTTCTTTTACTGCCTCCCTCCCTCACAATGAATCTGTTAGTCCTGCGAGATCCGAGTCGTAGTAAACAGGCAGTGACATCCGCCTGCTCTCTTTAGAGGAAAAGGGGCCAGAATTTAAATATTGATTTGATGCAATGTGAGACAAAGATTCCGGTTCTTCTCGTGTTCCTCTTTTGGGGGCTTTTTATAGCTGCTGTTTGTGTATTTTAGGTGTTGTCCAGCACTTCAGACTTTACCCAAAAAGACGGCCTCGCTTGTGTCCTCCCCTCCTTCTGCTTTCTCACTGTGTACACGTGCATGTTCCTGTGTCTCAGTTCGGCATCAGTTAGACAAGATGCCCAGGATGAAATATCATCTCCTGTTGGACTCGGGCTGCCCACTCAGGTAACCATCAGGCGAACAGCTTTGGCTTTGCCTGCAGATCTAGAAGGCTGCTGGTGATGTTTATTGAGCTGATCAAGCCTGACTAATTGCACCGCTGGTAGATTCAGGTGCAGCGTGCTGGTGGGAAATGCTGCCTTTCCTCCAACTATTTGCTACATGACTGATAACTGTGGAGTAACAGGAGGGCAGATGTGAATGGAAAATTCTCTTCCATTAAATATATCTCCTTTCAGATTGGTTTTAATGATCCCTCTCTGTTCCATCCCAATATCCTGTTTTGACAGGAAGCACAACATGTTAAAGAGGTGAAATGGTCTCAAAATGCTGTGTCATTGCGACTTGAATGACACGCCACGCCACTGCAAATCACCTCATGTGTCCCTGAGCAAGGCAGCTGCTTCACTAACATTTCAGCAGCATCTCCTGGTAACAATGTTCAATTCATACTGCTTAGGAAACTAAAGGAGGAGGGCACACATGTAACCTGCGATTCGGCATGTTTTTAAATAAAGATCACACTTTTTCAATGCAGCATCTTGATGATAATAATGTAACTTTTTTTGTTTGTCTAATTTGTGTTTTTATTTGTAAATATATTGGTTTCTGTTGGTCTAATTGTAATGTTATACCCTTGTCATTCAATAAAGAGTGAATTCTTTTCACTCACATCGCCCCCCCAAGGCCAAAGGTCACGCTCAGCTTCAGATTAGTTCCCCCTTTAGCTGGTATGGATTTAATGTCTTGCTCAATAACACTTAAAAGCCAAATCTGTAATGTTGTTGATAGTATAAATCCCAGATACATAGCAGCATGAGTGCTGGCAGGGTTGAAGATCTGAAGTGTTAACTGATCACCATGTCCGGTATCAAAGTGCTTTCGTGAACTCCCTAAGGTGCACTCCAACAGCTGCTCTATTCTGCATCCCATAACCATAATGTGATACGGCTAAATTCATCACTGACTGATGCATGGCAAGCTCAAACCTTCAGCGTAACAGTCTATGTGAACAAACTGGTTCATCCACGCTGTGCGCCGTTAACAAACGTTGTTAACATGACGGACGAAGTTGCCAAACTGCCGTCTGCCAGGCCAAAGACGACCTGATAAAACACACTGAAAAGAAGATGATGGCCATTAAGTAACGCTGGCTAAGATTGAAACTGAAATTGAAGCTCAATGTTTTCTGAGCTGGTCCAAGAACTTGAGACTCGAGTGTCAACGCTAACCAGTGCTACATCGGAGACTCTGGCAGCCACACAGATAACACAGAAAAGCAAATTGCAGACGTGACAGACGAGGCTGACGATCTTTGAATTTAAAACAGAAGGCTTTGACGACTTTTCAGCCCTAATCACATTGAGGAGGCCTCATCGCACCGGCAAAATCACAACCTCGACATATCATCACTCTCAATTTCAGCCACAAAGTACTGTCAACCTAATTTGGCATGTTTTTCACAGTTTTTGAACATTACTGATGTAAATTAAGGTTCTAATCCTGTTTTAAGTTTTGGTGCCGTCCTTTTGTTTACATGTGCATCACAGATTGTACCTTTAAACTATGGTGGATGCCTGTTATCACAGGAACTTTTCTGCCTACTCGAATGAAAGCAGCTTAGTAATGTTTACGTGATACTACAGTAAGCACACACACACGGTGGAAACACACGTGTTAACTGAAAACCGGTTTCCTCTCGCACATCGGTGACAGGCCTCCAGTAAGGGCCTTGTGGAGAGTATGTGTTAGCCCAGTGTGATCTCTCTCCCTATCTCACCAGGGCTCAAAATAACACCATCTCCACACTAGACTTGCACAGAGAAAAGGAGGGAGGCAGAACACAGAGAGGGTGGAGGGACAGGAGAAGGAGAAGGTGGAGATGACGATGGGATGAGAGTGAGAAAACAACAATCAAAGTGGGAGAAAGGGGAGAGCAGAGGTGGAGGGAGGAAAAGAAAACAAGTCATTAATAATTTACACGGAGGACACCTCTAGTTCGACCTCTTAGCGCTGGTCAGTAGTGTTCAGCAGAAAACGAAGTGTGCAGGAGTTTGTTTAGTGTTGGAGAAACTCTTCCACGTGATCTGACTGGTGTGTGCCATCTGGGACGTCTGTGCCCACAGCGACTGGCCAGGTGTGCTCAGGTGCTTCGTGGGCGTTCAGTACAAATTAGCACTGTGATTAAAAAAAAAAAAAAAAACATGGGCACCAGTGCGAAGATGAAACCCGATCTAGGAAGAACGACTTAAGTAAAAGATCCATGAGCTTCTAGCTGCCAAATACTGGGCAGCGGTAGACAGAATTTTACAATTCTGGGAAGTTATCTAGACAAAAATAATTGTGTCCTCCCTCGTGACAAACTCGAGATAAACAGTCCAGTTACAAAATAATCTACAAGGAATGTGTGCTTGTAGTCAGGCTCCAACTTTTAACAAAGATTGCAGACGCTCATCTGAAAATACACACAAAGGATAAAGCTTGAGAGCTACGTATGCTTTACTCAAAACAAAATGAGAGACTCTAGCTATTTATAAAATATAATTGAGGAACTTTTCTAACATATTCGGACAGAAAGGAGCTTCACTGTCTTCTGATCCCCTCTCCTCACTTTCTGGTTCCACAGCTCGTCCTGCAGCTGCTTCACAGTGAAAGCCTGAATCATCGTTCGTAGTCAAAGAACTACTTTGTTTTACTTCGCAATTCTGACTCATTTTCTTTTTGAGTTAGCTGTCTTTTACTGTCAAGCAGCTGCAGGAAGTGTTAAATTGGCTGTCATGCCCCCTCCCCACACACACACTCACTTTTCTGACGTCAGAATTGCTTTCGGCTGCGTCCAACGATTTTTGTAACTTTCTGAAACAGGCAATCCGACAAGCACGCCCACCCGACGCAGTCATTCGCCAGGTGTGTGGAGGTGTGAAAGTAAGCAGGATTTGAACGTCTCTCCCAAGCTCTTTTTTTTTTTTTTTTTTAACTTCCCTCACTTTTCGTGCAACACGTTAAATACCTTTGAGGAGATGCTATCCGAAGTGTGTGCCGTTATCCTCCGCAATTGTACTCCGCCTTCAAGTGTGGCCTTTCGGTAAAACACACTTTGCCTTAAGCGGTCGGATGAAACTTTGTACGACCTAGTTTTTTTTCAGGCATTTTTAGCTGCTTTTTTTTTCAGTTTAAAAATTGTAAACAGGAATGGACTTCATTATGAGAGCAAAGTGGTATAAAACAGGAAACTTAAACTATCTGGAGAAAGTTGAATCTAAATCAGTGGACTGGAGTTTTCATTGAAGACTTCTTACTGTCTCCTAAAATAAGTATTACATTATGCAGAGACTGACGTGTAGCACACAGTTTATAACCCTGCCAGGTTCTGTTGCATGGCTGGTTGACACCTTGTGCAAAATAGTTCAGAAGGTTTGATTGGTCACAAAGCCTACATGCTGACAAGTTCTTGTTTGTCATCACTGATTTTCTTCTTTGCTTTGCTGCCTGCTGTATGTACTCTGGCCCTTGTTCCTTTGACACCACATTACTCCAAAACACAGACTAGTGAGGACTAATTTGTGACTGCTCTGCATTTAACCTTTGTCCTAACACACTTCAGCTGCACAAAAGAACAGAAATATAGCTGGAGGAGGTCAGGGGAGGGGTTGGGCAACTTGTTGCCTCATGATTACGGTGCAATGACAAACACTGTGCAGGGCGTGTTTGTATTTCAGCGCTTTTTAGAGTTTGTATTTACCAACGAAACAAACCGAGGTCCTGGTGAAGGGTTGGGGGGACGCGGTGATGCTGATTTTTCCACAAGCTTTGCTCTGCTTCACAGTTTCAGTTTGCTTCCTCTGCACAAAAGAGAGACAGAAAGACGGCAGGGAGGAGAGAGGTTTCTGGTTTTAGTGCCACAGAGGTGGGGGGTGTGTGTGTGGGGGGGGGGTTCAAGCAGCAGAAGAATGGGCAATGCAGTTGACATTGTTAAATTTCAAGTGTTTTTCAAACAGTCCATTTACTGTGTAACCTTAAACCCTGGGGTAACACTGGGGCCTCTCTCCCTCAGGCAAGGTGTTGCAGACCATTTTACCACAGCAGCTTAGTCAGGTTAGAGTGCTCGTGCTTATGCTGGGATGTTTTACAGATTCTTAAACTCCCATATTTGAAATTAAATGCATTGTTTTTTCCTCTAAAGGTGTTTCATTTAGAAGTAGCACCTAAAATAGAAAACCCGATAACTTTAGCAAATCAATATTTTTAACTTACATAGCTGTGAAACTAACTTTAGCTGAAGCGTTCAAAGAAGGAAAGACTTGGACTGATAATAACCAGTCAGGAAGCCATTCGTTGCTTTCAACATCTTCTCACACCTTCATTACCACGATCAACCAACCTGAATTTGATACGGCCACTAACCTTTGTCTAACCTGAGAACTGGTAAAACAAAATGGCCGAGTGAGGACAGGAGAGAATGAAGCATTGAGAGAAAGACGGACAAAACACCACTGAGATGATCTGTTTATGTGAGACACTGGCTGTGTTTTAGTGGCTGGTGGCTGTGAAAAGAGAAATCTCAGTGAAGAGATGATTCTCTGCTTGTCGGTTGGCTGTCGGTGGCTGGATTTCCATCCATGTACTTTTGCATCATCATTGGATAGTTTGAAATGTTTGCTTTCTGTTGGACACCATGCAGATATTGTGAGTGACATGTCTTTTAACAGCAACCTACAAAAAATACCAGGATGCCAAAATTCAATCCGTTGCTGTTTCTGTGCTTAATTAATTGTCCCGGAAGTATCATGTGTGGGTGACGATAAAAGCTGGTCAAATCTCTAAATGTTAAAAGAAAAATGCTTCTGTGCTGTCTTTCCTATTTCCTCTTTTTACCTGGGATACAACTATCTTTTACAAAGGAAAAAAGTCATTAATCCATTTGTTGATCAACGACGATTTTAATAATCATTTAAGTCATTCATGAGAACAAATGACTGGTTCCAGCTTCTCAAACGTGAGACTTGCTGCTTTTCTTTTTTTTTAATCAGTGAAAATTGGATATCTTTGGGTTTTGGACATGTTTGGTCTTGTTTGGTTGGACAAAACAAGCAATTTAAAGACATCACCTTGAACTCTGATGGGCATTTTCAGTATTACTGCTAGAAACAGCAAATGTTTGACATATTTCCTTGATAAATGATTTAAATGGCTGGTCATCAAACTTGTTGTCGATTGATTAATCAACTAATAATTTGAGCAGTAGCCTTTTTTTATGTAGTCCAGTTTTTTGGAAAGCCCATGTCAGTTACAACATCTAATGATAAAGGAGCCTATAGAGATCCTGGGTTTGTCTTTCGTTAACGTCTTGTGATTTTTCTGGCACACCAATTTTGAGGTAACCAAAGTTAGGAAGCTCTCTAGTCACACAGCCCTTAGTTTAAGCCCATGGAGAAGGTGTCTATGACAGTCGGACCAAATTGTATGAAATATGAGGAACATTAGACACTAAAGAATATGAATATAAAATCCTGAAAGACAATTATTCTGACAATGAAAAAAAGCCCAGAACCAACAGTATGTTTGTCTGTCTCTCAGTGCTTGCCAATTACCCCGTCTTGTCCCCCCTTTTCTATTGAAGACTTAAATCTTTAAAACTGGGTCACACATATATAGTTACATTTTTTAAAAAGGTTAAATAATGTCCTAAAACTGCTGGGCTTTGTAGCTTCCTAGCAAACGTTACCCAAACAGGAGTAAATAGTGTATTTGTTGGGGACTATTTCAATCTGAGGATTTGGTGCTCTGCTTAGTATTTACAGCAGCAGGACGGTGTGTGTGGGATTGACTGAAAATAAACTAAAGTGCCCATGTTCATGGTAATGAAGGAACGTGTCACTCAGCGCAACAGTGCAGAGGTGTATTTTTAGTCGTTTTTGGACAACAATTGAGCTCTATGGCACAGAGGAATATCAGGGTTTAGGTATACAGAAAATAGGATATTTATTTATTTATTCATTGTTGGTTTTGGTATTTTAATGGGATTTATTGACAGTAAGAAAAATATAGACTATCACCAGTCCTTTTAAATCCAGTTGATTGTAAGAGACGTATTTTATTGTCTGGGTGGAGAGCTGGATGGAAACGCAGCGTCTGTGAAGAGAAAGTCAGCCACAGGTGGAAGGGTGGCTATACATCTCGGAGTCTGCTCTGTCCACACTTCATCTGCACACACTCGTGATATTCACAGCCTGCTGCTCTCATGAGGATGTGTGTTCTTGTGTGTGCGCCTGCGTGTGCCTTATTATCGCAGTCAGGTGGATGGAGGAGGAGGATGGTGGGGGCAATTGTGCAGTTGATGTGGGGAGAATAGAACAACAGGGAGCGTCTTCAGTGACCGTGGCTGTTAATTAATCAAATACGCACATGCACACTCAGACAGTGATGAAGAGGCTATAGAAAACACACACACACACACACACACACACACACACACACACACATATATATAACCGGCCTAGTCTCCGTACAAGAGGCTTGAAGCCATTCTACTTACCGTCGCCAGCCATGCCGACTGTGCTCGCTCTATTTGCAGAGCCACCCCTCCCCTCTCTGATGCTATGATCTAACTGCAGCCTCCTCCCCCTTCATAGACACACACTTACACTCTCTCCCCACGCTCACATGCCTGCGCACACAAACACACACACAAACACACAGGGGTGCTTATACACCCACCATTCAGCACACTGGCAGCATGCGGGGTGTGTCTCTGCAGTTGATCTGTGAGTATTTATGTGTATGTTGTTTTGATCAAGTGGCGTTAACATGGACTCTGGACTCGCGTGGCAGCGTTGTGGCATTCATTGTTCATCCTGTTGATCTTGTGGTTTTTCGACCCACGCGCCGTCTAGGTGGCATCTGTTTTGGAAAGCAGAGGAAAAGTACTGAAATACAAAAATAAAATAAAAATCCAGAACCAAAAAAAAACAATAAAGCCTCCTGTTTTTCCTTCCATCCTTCTCACTATCCCCTTAGATCAACAACAACTGGGTTTTGTTTTTTTGTCCTCTGTGATCAAGGACAAATAAACATGCAGAGGGAGGAGGGGGGGGCTGCTTGGAAAAGGTGGGAATAATAAAAAAAACAGTATAAAGTGGAGAGTTGGTGGAGAAGCAGAGGTGAGCTTCAGATCTTTACAGTCAAATTCTCCGAGTGGGTCAAAGTTCCCCCAGCAGCCGGAGACGCGCTCTGATTGGCTGTGGAAAGGTGAAATTAAAACCACGGTAAACTTTTGACCTCGCAGGAGCCGGGGAGAGGAACGCCCATCGCTGTAGCGAGAGCGAGCTTCTCCCTCCTCCTCTTCCTCCTCGTCGCTGCTCTCCCACCAACCCACCCCTCCCTCATCCTTTCCCCTGTATCTCTCACTTTCTCCCAGTCTCTTCCTAACTGGCTCGCCCTCCTTCCTCTTCCTTTCACTCCCCGTTAGTCTGTCGTTCCCTCTTGTTTTGCTCTCTTTCAGTCCAAACCATCTCTCCCGTTTCAAACCCCCTCTATCTCCAGTTCTCCTTTGCTGTCTCTCTTTCCCCCGATGAATTTGTGCCTTGCTGCATATAGCCTGATGAGGAGGAGGGAGGGAGGGAGGCACAGAGCAGGAAAGAGCTGGGGGAAGGGTATGGAGAGGGAGGAGACAGACAGAGAGGGGGGATGGGAATAGAGACAGAGGGAGAGAAGCAGTAGAAGAAGAAGACACGGGGAGAGGAGGGCAGGAGGAATGCTGCCTTCTTGACTGTGTGCTGCACAAACTGCTCCCTGTTAGAGAAGAAGAAGAAAATCTAAAGAGGAGTGAATGTATAAATAGACATGTAACTGTGGCTCTGACTAAGATCTGCTGAGCGGCAGGGCGGGGAGAGCCCATTTTTACTGCTAATGGTTTCTCTCATTACACATCAAACGACTGGGGGTGTGTGTGTTTATGTGTGTGTGTGCGTGTGTGCGGAGTGGGCCGATTTTTAAATGATTTCATGAGCCAACTAAAAGAGCAGCCTTCTCGCTTTGATGCCACCGTGCACACACATAGACACGCGGGTTTGCAGCTGCATTCGGCCATTAGCAATTACTGAACTACACAGTGTGGTGGAGTACTGTCTACTGTAATTGTTGTTGCTGCTCAAGTAGACAGTCTAGTAGAGATGCCCCCCGGCTGATGCAAAGTATCGGTATCTGGGCCAATCTGGGCATATTTTTATGGATGGGCTAAAATAAAGCTGGACTCTACTGTGCTTCTTCCCTGTGCTCTGCTGTGTATTGTCACCCCAGTCTGCTGGTGTTGCAGCTGGCTCTACAGTGCAGCATTTACCTCCATATGCGAGTGACAACTAATGTGCGTAAATGTGACATTCACCGCTTCTCATTTTAAATCCGGCGCTGACCGTCACTTTCGCGGTCCGGTTAAGATGACGAACGTCACCGGCGGCAGGTCGCATCAGCTGTCGCTAATTAATGTTAATTCCGTGAGCGACTTGACAGCAGGACAGAATTGAACTTGGCTGTTGTCTGGTTAACGCGCTCTCTGATCTTTTAGAAGAAGCTCTGCTCTCTAACACCGCTGCACAATTGTGAGCCCAATCAACTCCAAGGAAGTGATACGTCTTCTCTCTGGCGGATCACTTCAATTTGTCGCTTTCTCCCCGTTAAGCTTTCATCTATATCATATCAATAATTTAAGCTGATTAACTTAATAGTTTTGAAACAGGAGCTTCAGTATTTGGATCAAGTAGCTCTTAAAAAAATAAGGCAAATTTAGAAGGCTAGAGATGTTATTTCAATGTGTCTGATACATATTCAATGAACATTTAAGTAAATGAAAGTACTGGATCAGATCCGGATCAGGGCCAAAAAACACTTGATCAGGACATCGCTACAATCTAGCAAGGATGTAGAAGCTATTTCAGTGTCGTCCCCCTCTTGTGCCGCACACGTGCATGTGTAAACATAGTCTCAATGCCTGTCATCAACGAGATGGCACCAACAGAGGGGCCGTCAGTTTTCAGATTTTAATGCGATTGAAGTAATCCTTTTTGGTTCGGATTAAGCTCTACGATGAGTGCGCAGCATCCAGTGGGGGGAAAAAGGTGCGGAGGAGACGAGAGCCAGAGCCGATCGTCTAGGATGAGAGGAAGCAGGAGGAGAAAGGAGGCTGAGATTTAATTTTTTTCTTTGCTTGCCAGTAAAAAAAAAAGCAAAAAAAAAAAGCAGTGAGTTAAGAGAGGAGGCTGTGGATGTTATTGAGTTAACCAGACAGAGCTGGAGAGGGAGAGGGAGGGAGAACAGAAGGAGCCGAGACGCTGGCTCGATAGACGAGTGGATGAGCTGCGCTGTGGAGCTCTGCCTGCTCCTGCCGCACAGTGGGCACCATATGGTCTCATAATGTATAGAGCACACAAGTTTGTCCTGCCTCCCAAAATCTTCTCTTCCTTCATCCTCTTCTTCTCCCCCCGTACATCTTTCCAGCTAATTACATCACTCAAGAGACAGCCCATTAGACAAAAAACACACACACACACACACACACACACACATACACTCACCATGCATCCCATTAGGTAAGGAGCACCCCACTGACATGCACTCGCACCATCTTCAAGATAAGAGGCACCCCCCAACAAACATGTGGGTCTGCACACACACACACACAAACAAACACACGGTTAGATAAGGGCCCCATCCCCCTCTAATGGGAAAGAAGATTGATACCGACAGAAGAAGAAAAAAAGATTTCTCAAGATGTGGCTCTGCCCCTGCTTAGCTCCCTCTGCTTTAAATATTTAAAGCAACCATGGTATGTTTTTTTTTTCTTCTTATCTCCATTGTGTTATTATGGAATTGTTGATTTTCTCTGATGCTAATGCAAGTTTGCCGAGCGCACAGAGCAGCAGCAGCAGCGGCAGAGCACAGAGGTGAATGAGCAGATCCCCGAACGTACGGTTGATGTGTGCTGACAGTGATGTGCGCGCAAGTGAATGCAAGTTGATTTCTGATTGGGGAATATTGTGTGTGAGGAGGGATTGCTTTCTCCTGCATGCTGTCATCTGTTTTCGAGGTGTGTCGGCTGCTCTGTGACCGACTGTGTGTTTGTTTGTGGGTGGTTATGCATGTTGCCGTGCAGTTTCCCTGCCTCTCCGGCATGTGCTTTTGTCTGTGGGAGTGATGGATGTCAGGCAGGCAGCTAATGTGATTTAGATGCTCCACCAGGAGTGTGTGCGCGTGTTTGTGTGTGCGCGTGTTTGTGTGTGCACACGTGCGTGTTCCATCCACGTGTGTGCAGCTGAATCTGCAGTGCATGTTTGTGTATCTACCTCCCTCCCTCCTCTCCTCTTTTTCTCTCTTCCTCCTCCTCCCCCTCCCACCCCCCATCATTTTTTCCCTGTGCTGTGCAGTTTTTGGACTCCGAGCAAATAAATAGAGGGAGGAGGGGGAGGAAGGGAGGTGTTTATGTGGTGAATCTGCTCCCTCACTGTCACCGCGGAGAAGGAAAAGCGCAAGGAAGGAGGCGAGGAGGGAAAGTAGAGGTGGAGGAGAAGATGGTGTTCTCTCGCTAAGACCACACTGATGGGTTATTGTGAACCAATTATGTCCCATTTCCACTAAAGAAAGTCTCGCAGCTTATTCACTCACACACACACACACACACACACACACACACACACACACACACACACACACACTCACTTATCATCACACACACCTCAGCATCATCTAAAGAAGTGCTCTTTCTCCTGGCAGCTTGAGCAGTGAGGAGCTTGAGTTTTATCTGCATGCAATTATTTTGTGAGAAAAACACCTTTACACTGACATACTGTTCTTTCACACTAACTTCACCCTCCTTTTTTGTATTGTTTTTCAACCCCACAGAGTTTCATTTGTTGACCTTTTTACATCAACCTTATTGTATCCCACTGTAACGCACAAATCCCGCATTTGATACAGGATACTGAATATGTTCGACCATTCACACCTGATTTTTGGCATAGGTTACTTCCTGGTTGTCCCCATTTGTTTCATGCATACAGTGGTGGGAGAAGTACTCAGATCCTTTTACTTGAGTAAAAGTGGCATTAGCTGAAAGTGAAAAATAGTCCATTACAAGTTTTGCATTGAGAATCTTACTTAAGAAAAAGCATAGTAGTATTATCTACAAAAAATTCATGTATAAACACCATTTCATTGTTGTGGCTAGTTGACTTGGAGCTGATTTTAACTACTTTATAGGCTGTTGTTTAGTCCAATCTATAACTATGTATAATTTATATACCTTATCATATGTTTTCTTATGTAAAATCATCATCTGCAAAGTATCTTTAGCTGTTAAATAAATGTAGTGGAGTAAAAGGTACAATACATACATCTGAAACTTAGTGGAGTATAAAGTAGCCTCAAATACTTACAGTACTTGAGTAAATGCACCACTACTACATATCCCTGCTAAACCCAAAGAATTATACAACAAATATGTTTTCTGAGGATGTCATCTTAAAGGTTTTTACAGTGAAGATTCAACATGGTGGTGTTTCATTATATACTTTATTTTCTCTATTTGGTTGTCTTTTAAAAAGTTAGTATAACAACCTACAACACATTCACCAGTCGTCTTCAAGTGTTTCTGAGATTGAAATGAGCAGAGTTTATGGTTGAGAAGGTCTATCTATTTTATACTGTAGTTTAAGAGTAATTACATGAATCAACTGTGAGAGTAATCCAGTAGTTGCTGCAGGAAATGTTCACCCTTTCGCATTAAAGCAGGGCAGTACTTCGACCCAGGTTAAACTGAGCTCAGGAGCAAAGCCACGTCAAACTTGTTGACCCATTCACACCAGCCTCAAACGTGGGTTCATATCTGCATTGGACTGAAACTGCACATCAGAACTGTTGATACTGCCGTGTTTTTCATAGTCTGTGAGTTGTTTTGCCTGAAGTGCTTTGCAGCTATGGCTTTTAAAGTTACCATAACATGCTCTTTAAAGCCCCCTGAGGCAACTTTGTGATATTGGGCTATATAAATAAAATCGATTCGACTCAACTCTTTAAAACGTTCTCAACTAAAACAACAAGACAAGATGATGAGATATTTTCAGCTCAGTTTATTGGACTTTTATGGGATAAAATAATTGGTTTATTTGAATGTTCAGCAGTTGGTCCCACAGAATGAAAAAGCAAAGACTTCTTTTACAGACCCGCCATCCGTCTACTGTCTCAGTCACGCAGGAAGTATTTAATTTAGCAGAAGCAGAGATGCCTATCTCCTCACCAGCAGCAGCCTCCGTATCCCACAATGCAATGCAGCGAAAACCTGCCACTAATGCTGTTTAGACTTTTTGTAAAAGCTGGAACACTCAGGCAAACAAAGGCAGCTTTTTTTTCAGGAATCACTTACTAATGTGTATGAAAATAATTTGCAGCAGCAATAATAATGAAATATGATGTTTTTATTGATATAAGCACCTTTCATACATACAGTGCATGAATAAGTGAATAAGTGCATATATTGCAGTTTGTTAAATTGCCCTAAAGAAAGCAACCTTTTATTTAGAGATTCCCTTCAGACATGTTTTAAGACATATACAAATAATAACATAATAGAATAAAAGTAGGAGGTTTTAAGTGTTGACATCACACTTGTTTAAGTTGTATTTTGGACCACGACTTAACTAGTTGCGATGTCTCAAAATCCTGCTCGTACACACACGTCTCAAACTCAGATTTTAGGTGAGAGCGGAGACACTTCCGACTTCAGCGGATGAAAAACAAACTCTGCACATACATCATTCTGCACAGTGAAGGTCAAACAACAAGCAAAATACAAAACCTCTCCTTCTCATGTCGCCTCCTGGTTTCATGTATTTTACATGCTAAATTACACGTTAACTAAATTTACAAATGTATTTTAGGAGGCCGTCCTGGTAGATCAGTGGGTTCCCCCTCTCTTGTTTGTTGCCATAGCAGCAGAATGACCATCAGAGGCGGGGTTAGAGATGAAGGAGGTGTGTCTCATTGATTGACCTGTGACACTAATTAGGTGTGAATAGTACAGAAATCCCCCCGCCTCCTCAGCCATTGGGCCTCACTGTGCCTGCCCCCCCTTCATTTTTAATTCATTTCACAAACAGTAACTAAAAGCAGGTGACAACTGTTTTCCCACAATCTCGCTGCATTTCTTTCTCAACCCCATGAGGCCTGTAACTAGGTAATTTACTCTTTGTGATGACAAGAATGTTTTAAGTATTTACCAAAGCCCCAGTCATTCCATCGCTCTTGGATGTGACAGCCTTGCCTCTCGGTTCATTGTTAATTAACTCACAGAAATGCTCCTCTATGTTATGATAATGCACAGCTCCTGCATAATTGATGGATTCCAATGAGGCGTCTCATTTAATCTAGTTCACTGCTCGACTATGCAGACATGTTAGACGGTGAGTTTGATGCGTGTTGCCCTCTCTACACACGTTCTTGACCCTGAGATTTCTGCGCACATTCACAAAATGAGTCTCACGTGTGGCTGTTAGTTGTCTTCCAGGTTCATCTGAAGAAGACAGATGAGGACGTGAGGTTTACTGTCCTTATCTTATCAGGGCTGTTTGTTGGCTCTGCAACATCACTGCCATCACTTAACACACAAGATAGAGTCCATTCCTTCATATAGTCTGTCTCTCTCTCTCTACACACATGTTCAGCACGTGGCTGGGTTCAAATGAAGCCACTGGAGCTGTTGTTGACAACATGCACTCAGGGTTGGACTGAAATGCAAGATTACAGTTCAGCAAGGCTTTTTAATGATCTGTCATCCCTCATGTCGTACTTTGCAGCTCATGTTACTGGAGAATGAATGAAGGTAATACAGAGACTCTCATCTGTTGTATGACGACACAAACCAAGACACTAATTTACTGTACAGGCAAACACGGTGTCAACATTAACACGGTGAGCGATTTGGTGTATCGTTAAACTCAGTGGTACAGACTACACTTTTATTGCAGCTTCATGAAGTTTTACAAAGACGGGTGACAGGTTAAAGGAAAGAAATCTGACTTGATGAATCCAGAAACGTAACAAATGCAGATGTTTCCAAGGGGGTCACTGAATGGTTTCAACACTGAAGCTGTTGTGATGGTTTTTGGACACTTTATATTGTTTTTTTTTCCTTTTTAATTTGTCACCGATGTGTAAATGTCAGCATTAACACACTACAAAGTGTCCCAATACAAGAACATAACGGACTGAGTGGAGCTGTGATGTGAAGCAGAGTGGTGTTTCCTCCTGCAAGTCCTTTATTTCTATTTCAGGACACCTCAGAATGAATTATGGCACTGAGAGAAGCTGTTTTTAAATCTTCATATTCTATTTTTAAGTTTGCAGTCAGTTTAGCTCATTTTTAGGTCAGATATCATCAGTGGGTGAACAGGTAACGGACAGTGAAGCATTGAAAGTATATTTTTGAAGGTATTTGGTCATAAACCAAAGTATTGCACACATTTTTCACCTGTTGATGGCGCTAATATGGAAAGTCATGGGATCACCAAAGTGCAATTCATCCTGAGGGAAACACGAATCTCTCTACTAATTTTCATGACAATCCATCTGACAGTTATTTCAGGCAAAACCACAAATGTCAACCTTGTGGTGGCGAAAGAGAAAACGTCAGAGGATCACCAAAGTCAGTAGGATTCATCCTCTGGGGATAATGAATGTCTGTGCAACATTTCATCTTTCAGTATGTATATATGGACCAAAGGGATGGACTGAAAAGCAAAATGACGCATTGTAACTTCAGATCTTGCTCACAAGCCTGTTGCACTCCACTACATCCACTCGTGTAAGTAAATGTAATGAATAAGCATAGACATGTAACTTGGCTCTGTATAGTGTATCTATATTATCTATATATCCTCCCCACATTGGACCATATAACATGGATAAATGAGCTTTATAGGCCACAGATAACCTCAGTCAAGTAGGTCAAGTTTTTCTTTTCAGTTGTAGACAACAGTTCATCAGGAGAAGTAAGAATACAAACAGAAATAAAGTAGCGGTGCGTGTGTGCCGTGATCCCCCTCATTTTTTGATCTTCAAACGTGGTCTTACAGTGTTTGATACTCTGTGAATTGTGAGAGAAGAAAATTGCCTCTTTTATTACATTGAGTGTCAGCCTGTACTCAAAACAGATGTTGCACCGTAAAGTCATTTTAAAGTGGCCTTGAGCTATTATTACAAAAACCTGATGCAATGATTTTTTTTCATTTCTTTTTACGGTCGCCTCTTTTTAACAGTCTGAGAGGTTAAGTTAGCTACTTGTGTGACTGTGGATTCATTGTTGTGGACTTGATACTATAGTGCGGTGCAATGTGTGCAGTTTGGTTTCCTCTACCTTCTTGGAAAGGATGACTCATGCAAACGCCTGTTTCCTTTTTTGAATATGTAAATGCATGTTTGATGGCAGCCTTACAGCAGACACACCCTGGATGGCTGGATGAGCTTTAGTTTTAGACCTGCCTGGCCTATTTCTGCCCTGAGCCAGACGCTTTCCCTCTGCCTTTCTTCACCCCCCTTATCCCCTCTCTGAAGTGTGAAGTTTGGAGCAGCAGGCTGTGTGCTATGATAGCGGTAATTGGTCTAAAGATGGAAAGTTCACTCTCGCTTTGTCACTGAACTAAGAAGCAATTTGTTTTCAATGAGTGTTTTTTTAGCCAGGCTAGTTAAGAACAATATAGCATCAAAGCACTATTTAACAGCACAGAAAAGGGGGGTTGGGACGATGGAGACAGTGGAGGGACTGGCACTTTTTGTTTGAGTTGAAAAGCAGCGCTCCGTCTCGTACGAGTTCATTGTAGATGGAGCCGGGTAGCTGAGAATGGCTCCCCTCTTTGGTACCCCCTCGTCTGTGGAGGCGAGCTTTAGACTCAGAGTTTTTTATTAGCCTCTGTGGTCTGATTTGTTTAAGGGGAGGCAAGGTGCCAAGATGTGGCTTGGCTCCTATTTTGCTCCAGTGTGAGTGCTGGATTTGTTTTTTGGGAACGGGGTGGGGGGGCAGACTGGGCGAAGCAAAACTAAAGCAGAGTTGCCCACAGTACACACACACACACACACACACACACACACACACACACACACTTACACACAATGTACTTTTATGCGTTCTTCACTGTGCCGTTGTGTATGCTGGCTAGCGCACACAATTTCCCTTATTCACAGTCATTACAGAAGACGGACACATACAGAGAAAAATCCTGCTTTAAAAGAAGAAGAGAAGGAAAAGATGACGGCTCACAAAGAAACGACCAGTGGATGTTCCTGAATTTCATTTGCCTATCTATCAGTCGCCTGGAGATGTTTCTTAAAGGCACACATCCACATCCTTCTGGCTGGACATGAATGTTTTTTCTTTTAAAGGGTGTACTCAAATAAAAATCAATGTAGCGTGCACAGGGTTGGTTTTTGGATTTGGTTCCCGTTTGGCAAAATACCCAGATTCGCTAAACTCAGACACCAACAAATCTCTTATTGAACATTTTATCTCTTCTCTCTCCTTTTGATTAGCAAAAAGCCATGAACATTCAGACGACGTTAGCAAGCTTCCCAGTATAGCCTGACCGATGCTGGATTGTTTGAGGCTGATGTTGATATTTGGGAGTTTAAAAAATCTGATAACGATACATCGACTGAAACAATCTTCATACGGATCCCTTAAGATTATTTGTAAATGTTTTATCTGCAATAAGCTAACATCTGTCTCTCTCTACTTCTCAGTATTAGCCAGTCCTGTCATATCTTTTGCTGCTCATCTCATTTTCAGATTGTAGCTACAACTTGTGAACCTCAATTAACTGCTACTAAAAACTGCACTGTTTCTGTCTTCTCAGTCAACAAAAGGTGATTATAGATCTTAAGTAAATCTGTGAGTTTGAGGTATTTATGACTTAGTTAATTGCAAATGTTGCAAGCTAAACCTAATCAGATTTGATAAGGGATTCGAAAGGATTTGGATTCAATAAGAGGATTTGATGCTGGATTCAGATTCAATAAAATGTTACTGAGCCCCAACTCTCGGCACTCAGGCCTGATGGTGGGTTTGCAACCAAACAGAAGTTCTGTATTTGGTTTTGGTTGCAGAGCTGCGTAAAGAAACGTAGTCCTCTCATTCATTTCAGTGGGGTCAGTCCATTGACGCGATGGGGATGCAAACACAAGAGGGTTTCTTACAAAAAAAACTAGGTGTCGTCCGGCAGAAAATTTTAACCTGGCTCAAGTTTTGCTGCAACGCAACACAGAGTTATCCAGCAGATATGGCAGCGTTGGCCGGGCACGCATTCCTAGTAGATTACTTTGTAACGTGAACGCTCTATTTTACTGTTTACCTCGCAAACGTCACAACCAAGGGTGAAATTATTGCCCCATGATTTTCCAGAGTTGTAAAATCCTGGCTCACAGTAGAAACAACAGAAACAACTTGAGAAACATCACATGCTGACTGATTAGTCTCCTACAAGTTCAGATTCAAATGGACTTTGTTACCAAAAGGAAAATGGTTGTCTCTCTCTCTCTCTCTCTCTCTCTCTCTCTCTCTCTCTCTCTCTCTCTCTCTCTCTCTCTCTCTCTCTCTCTCTCTCTCTCTCTCTCTCTCTCTCTCTCTCTCTCTCTCTCTCTCTCTCTCTCTCTCTCTCTCTCTCTCTCTCACGCAGCAACATTCACAAAAATTAGTTCGACATGTGGCTCTCAGTTTTCTTCCTGGTTCAACTGAAGGGGACAGATGAGGAGTGTGTTTTTACCATCTTTATCTTATCAGAGCTGTGTCTTGGCTGCGTGCAACTTTACACTCATCACCACAAACAAACAAGCTGAGAAATTGCCCGTTCAGCACGTGGCTGCATTCAGACTAAGTGAGAGAAACAACAACAACAACACAAAGCAATAACTCCATTAAGGTACAGCACCACCTTTTTTACATATTGTGCTTCGGCCGGAGGAGAAGGACAGGTCAGTGTAGATCACCGTCCATGGGAAACCAGAGCACTCAGGTTTTTTTATTTATTCACTTCATGCACTGGATTGTAATACAATGAAAGAATCCGTAAATGAGATGATCAGACCTGTTCATTCATCCAATGTTCATTTTTAAACCACAGCTTGTGGACTTGTTACGCAAAGATTTCCCTTTCAGTCAATGCGTAATGTAGTTTTTCCTGCGTTGACATGTTTTATTTATAATGTTTGACACACCGCAATGCATGAGTTTGCATTGTTTTTGGAAGATGCACCGACATATTGAGTTGGATACCAATAAGGAGCTTTAACAGAGGTCTGACAGTGAGTTTCAAGGCAATATAAAGCAAATTGGGGGCAAAGAGTGAAGTAAACATTGATTCATCAGCTGTGAGTTCTGCAGTATCATATAACATGGAAAGAGGAAGAAATCTCAAAAGTCACAACAAACTGACCTCTGAGTTAAATCAGCTTCTCTGACAGGCTTTGAAATGCAGAATCGTCTTTGAGATAAGATCTCAGCCAGTTTGATCAGCTCCTTTTGTGCTGTTTATGATATACCGAGCAAGTTCATGAAGTTAATGGCTTCTGTACGAGCATCCACAGTAAAATGTGAACTCATGTTTATTGCATCCCTTTTAACTGTGTTTTGCTTTAACAAGATAAACGATGCCGTAGTGTGAGATATTTATTGTGTTGCTCGAGTGCGCCGACGAAGCGCAAACACGCAAAACATTCGTACAGTAAAAGGCTGACGGCTCGTTTGGCTGTCTGTCGAGGAGTAATTGAAGAGCACAAAGAGGTAAACAGACAAGTGTTGAGAGGAGAGCGGACTGTGAAAAGGCCTCTGCGACTGTGAGCCTAACATTTCTCCACAGACTCAACCTCTGCATCATTCAATGCTTTTATATTCACGGCTTTACGCCGGTACGAGCGCCACATGCCGTTAACTACCATTTCATTCATTCTGTTTTTTTCACGGCTGTGTCAAAGTGAGCACAAAGAGCAGTAATGACCGCACTGAAGGCTCTCTTGTCCCTGCTCGTGCACCGCGACGAGAACTACTTTTAAAAAAAAAATTTCACCCCAACTTTTGCACACACACAAAAAAATGGAGTCAGTTACTCTTTGTCACAGCCGAGCTATAAATTCTTCCCACTTAAGCAGTCGTTCTCTGGCTCTATTTTTCTCCCCTTTCAATTAATAGGAAACACATCGGTTGAAGGAGGGTCTTTGTCAGTGTGTGAGAGTCCATACATCACCTAAACTAGAGCACTCACCCCCCTCCTCCTCCTCCTCCTCCTCCTCCTCCCTCCTCTGCCTCCTTCCTCCTAACACACACACACACACACACACACCGACAGCCCCCATCTGCTCCCAATCATGGGTGCAGCCAGCGGTCAGGTCGCTGACAGTGAACACGCACATACACACACACATGTAAACATACACAACATAGGAACATTAGGCATGAGGTCAGCCATACAAACACACACACACACGCTCATGTAGGCGTGTCCTGAACTCAGATATTTGGTTGTAAACTCTGACGCGACGCTCTCAAACATCCTAATAATAAAAACGAAATTAAAACTACATGCTATCTCTCACACACACACACACACACACACACACACACACACACACACACACACACACACACGGAGGCACAGTGACAGATGAACATGAGACATCCTGGCGGCGTGCTTCACTGATGACAGGGTGTCATGGAAACGCCCCGCATTCTCCATGGTTACGCACTCTTTACCCCCACGGGATACTCTCTTATGATTGTTCAGACAGAACACTTGAGCTACTACAACTCAGCGTGGCCAAAACACACACACACACACACATTGTTTCTTATCAGGATCTAACTGGACACAAATTAGCCTATTATGTGCTTTTGGGATTAGAGCGGCGATTTAGCCTAATAGTCTGTTTTCGTGGTCTTGCTCAGAGTCCGCAAAGCATGGGAGATATTTGCCAATAAAAGCTAGTCATTTAAATCCAGTTGTGTGGATCTAGAGAGCACATTTAGAGGAAAAGACGCGGAAGCACTTTCTTTCTTTTACCTTTTTATAGTTAGAGCAACTGGCTGAATTGTGGATCACATGCTGTCGTCACTTTCAGGTTTCAACCGTTTGGCTTCCTGTAAAACGTGTGTCTCAACATCCCTTTTCGTGTGTGTGTGTGTGTGTGTGTGTGTGTGTGTGTGTGTGTGTGTGTGTGTGTGTGTGTGTGTGTGTGTGTGTGTGTGTGTGTGTGTGTGTGTGTGTGTGTGTGTGTGTGTGTGTGTGTGTGTGTGTGTGTGTGTGTGTGTGTGTGTGTGGTTGGTCTGGCTGTGGGAGCGGCCTGTGTGTGTGTGTGTTGATGCAAATGCACAGGAGCCGCGATGTGTTTGCTCTGTACGTTTGCACCAGTAATGAAGACAAAAGCACATAGCGAGGCTCCCTCACAGTTCCTTCTGCTCATTAAGCTGTTAATGCAGCTTCCTGTGCATCTGTCTTCAGGCCACTGATTAATAATGCTGCTTGTTATTCATTAATATCACCATAATGAACATGCATGGTTGAGTATGATTGTTAAACTTTTTTGTTGTTGCTTTTTTTCCCCTCCAGACTCCATTGACCAGCCCACATACGACCCAGAGTGAGGGGAGGGGGGATCTGATCGTCCATCATCTCGGCGCCGTCACAAGGTGGGCTAACATCCCATATGGTTGGCATGGTAACGGCCTGCTGGGTTTAGGTTGAGCGGTTTGCCAGAGACGGTTTCTTGTTGTTGCTACATTCTTGCAACATCCCCTTGACCTGAACGCAGACAACAGTGTGTGTGTGTGTTTTCTGGAGCAAATGTTTTATGGAGGTGTTTTGTGTTTTGAGGTTTGGATTTTTGGATTTCGGAAGGTGGAAGAGTTGTGGATGAAACAAAGAGGGTTGAGCGGATGATTTTCAGGCAGATGAGAAAACGAAGAGTGGGAAGACAGCAGGGAGACAGGAGGAGAAATCAAATTATTCTTTGTGCTCTACCTGCCACAGAGGCTGAAAGAGAGCATTAATCTTTTACCCCTGTCTGCAGGTGACAACAACACACACACACACACACATAAATGTACCAAGAATTAACCAAACCACACTCTCTCTTTCGTTCACGTGCAGTCTCACACATGCTTTTGCAGACATGCTGCTATTGCACGGATAGCAGGAGTGAAGGAGTGACGGAGAGGGGAGGAGGGCAAGTCCAGTTCCAGGCGGAACTAGATATACTAGACATGCAGAACAGGAAGAAGAAAAATTCTTCTGCAAAGAGTTAAAGCAGGAAAGTAAAAAGTCCTGTTCATTTTCGCCACAGATAATGTTATGTGGCTGGCAGTTGAAGCACTTCTGAGACTTGGACGGGCATGAAACTCTCCCGTTTTAATCATTACTACGAAAGTTGAGCAACTGCATTAAAAAGCATTTCAGAATATCTTTGGGTTCCGCACTGTTGGTCAAATAAAACAAGCAATGTACATATATGTCAAACTTGTACTCTGGGAAATTGTGATGGGCAATTTCATTATTTTCTGACATTTTGTAAACCAAACCCTTAATGGAATAATCAAGAACATAATCATCAGAAAAACGGTAATAAAATAAGGCAGTCCTCCCATCCACCATGCCAGACTGCCTTGGTTGAAATATTCAAACTGTTGGCCATCACATAAACATATAGTATCATTGACTTATCTAGAAGTTTGGTGCATTTTTGTTGTTATTTGTATCTTTGAATGACTCTGACAATGAAAATAAAGCTCTCTTGAATCTTGAAAGTTGACAACATCATTGAAGGAAAATACTGAAACAGCAATTTATAGAAGGGGAAAAAATGCTCCCAAAATCTATTCTTCTGGGTTAGACCATCAGATCATTTCTTCTCTATCCTTCATAAAGCAGTGAAGACTGTCCGTGGCTTGTGCAAGTTCTCCAGGCGAAGCAGCTGCAGCTCTTGTTATGTCACTGGTGTGAGTTTCCATGGTCAGACCAGGGCTGTGTGCCTCTGTTTTGTCAACAGAGATTATGAAAGAGCGGCTGGCAGGCAGGTAGGCGGGGGAGGCCACAGCTATTTGCATCAGCCCAGCCTGAGCAAGGCCCGCCCCGCTAACTCTGTCACCTTCCCTCTCCCTTCCTATCTACTCCTCCCTCTTTGTCGCCAACAAGCAGCACCCTGCCCACACCGTCCGTCCTACCGTCATGGGCTTATCCTCCCCAAAAAAAGAAAGAATGGGAACGGAGACGCTCGTCAAACAAACCCACAGGAAGCTGTGATGGCAGCCAGTGCCACAGTTCTGCCATCTCAGCATTTGATAGATGGTGAATGAACGTCCTCAGACAACCATTGTTTTAAACAGAGAACTAGCTAATAAATACATTTACAGAACTTTCTGTTAAGCTTGAAGCCCTCTTTTACACAACAAAACCGTAAGAGTTTCAACTCAACTGTGAATGAAGCTGTAACATTGACTGAATCCACTCTGGGGATGATGCTTAGACAGGAATAAGTACAACACAGATTAAAGACGGGTCTAGATTGTATTTGTTTCCTGTGCACTCATCGTCTGCCCCCTGTAACTCTTTCCGACACGTTCTTGTTTGTTGCCTTGTTTTTTTCCTCTGCCGTGACTCACTCTGTCGTGGGAAGTCGTCTCTCCACTTTGTTCACTGTCTGCCCAAACCTTTTTTTTTTTTTTTTTTTGTCTTTCAGTTTTTAGCTGCCACTCAAACATTTAAAATCTGCTCCCCTAGAGTCCACGTGTTTAACTCACCAGTGTTATCGAAGCGCTGCTCATCTTATTGCAAACATTTTTATTGTGTACACTGAAGTATACAAAAAAACACACAAGAGTGGAAAAAGTACCTCAGTACAAAGTCATACTTCTAAGGATGTCTAGAATTGGGAATTGTGTGACTTGAATGTATGAAGTTAAGTTAGGTAAACTCACAGCCGTCTGCAAAAACTTTTTCCCTCCTCCCCAAACAGAACTAATTCATTGTTTAAATCTTAGAAAACAAATGTTATTTGATTGACATCCATGAAATGAATAGTTAATATTGAACGTTTAATCCACAGACTCTACAAACTTTTCAAAGGTTATTGTTAGAAACAATAAAATCTCTTTGTAAACTTCATTTTCTTTTGCTGTAATAAAACATTTTTATGATTATTCCCCAAATTAGCGGAAACAAAATAGAAATCCTAGAGGCTGAAATGTCACATGCATCTGCACAAAACAAACAACATGATCGCAGTTTTGCATGCATGGAGGAAATTAATAATGTCCAGTAAAATGCTTTACATACAGTACAGAACATGAGTGCATGTACATACAGTACATGAACAAATGGGAATTAAACTAAGCATTTGATCAGATATTATACAAGCGCTGCGGCTCTGTCCTGTGTTGTCTGAATGCAGCTGTAAGTGACATTTATGTTTAAAGATGTCTGAATGACAAAAAGAACTTTAACAGATGGACGAGGCCAGTAATGTTACGTGTTACATGACTAAAAAGGGCTTCAGATATACTTCGATATTTCTTGTATGGAAGAGGAAACGACGCCTGATTGAGGGGCTAGCAGGAAGGTCAGGGGGTCAACAAGAAACACTCGGATTCATCCTCTGGGAACCATAAACATTTATAGTAAATGTCATACAAACCTGGCCTTTAGTGTTCGAGGTACCTCGTCGTGGGACAAAGTGTTGATTAAAGGGATATTTTCAATGTATCAGATTTAGATCTCCTACTAGCCGACTCATGTCTGTGGGACTGTCCTGTTGCGCGTGAACTTTACTTGAATTGCGTCTTCTGGTTAATGAGGTGACCTGTTTCCTCTGGTTTTGCCATAAAGCCATAAAGCCTGTGGTTTCCTGGTGAGCAGTGCTCCCACTGGGCTTCGGGCTCCGGGGTCACTGGCGGGCTGCTGTCCTGTAGCAGTTTTGCTTCACCCCAGGTGATGCCACAGACCTGAGTGATCCTCCTTTCGCACTCTTCTAATGACCCGGAAAATATGCGGGTCAACTTGCCAGCGTGAAGGTGGTGACCCCCTTGAAGGGGTCAAGATCAGGGTTGAGAACCAGGTCAAACTTAGTGTGAGAGTTGAGAGCCACTTACCTGCATGGGTGCACTCACCTGTACGTGTCGGCAGAAGGACAGAAGGCTCTCCCATGACAGCTCAGTCAGCTGGGAGCTAAATTCTTTGTCTTATTTGTTTCTCTGGTTGAGCCACAAGCAGCTGCTGCTTCGGAACCACTCTGATTAACAGCTTCCCTCTGTTGCCTTTGGCCCTGATTAATGTCTTTGAGTCATCTGCAACTATATGATTTAGTCTATGAACATGCAGCTGATCAGAGGCCGTATGGCCTGGGGAATATGTTTGTTTCTGTCTAACTCTGTTGTGCTGTTGTGTTATGAATGATGCCTTCCTTTTCTACTTAATTTCTCCATTTTTAAGCATTTTTTTGTTTTCATGCTAGGTGTGCCTCCAACTGAGCCGAGTAAATTTTATGTAAATAAAAAATAAATGAATAAATAAAAGGCCCATGAGAAATAAAGAGTGTTTCCATTAAGTACTGTAATATTCTGAAGAGGGAGGCAAAAATGTCAAAGTCTGAAATGGGGGCTGAAAAGCCAGCCATCACATTGAGGGGCGAGACATGATAATCGTTTAAATATGAGGATGAAGGCGGATATTTTCAGGCAGTCTTTCCTTCAGAGTGTTGCGCTCGGTTGTAAACATGGAAAGTGACAAAAATTGTTGTGTAAAGAATTTAAAACTTTTAGACTTGAGCCATAAGAAACCCAGCTTACTTTCTCGTCTCCACACACCTGGACAATGGCTGCGTGAAGTGGGTGTGAATGTCAAACTGGCCAATCCCAGTAATGTGTGAGGGGAAGGAGGTCTGACTAGTAAAAACCCAATCACGTTTATACATGTAACAGGACACTTACTGACTCGCTCGTTCTTATGAGCTAGGATTTTGATATTGTTGATTTAACTATTATTTAATGTTCATGTATGTGTTTGTTTGGGTTAGTTTTTCTAGCAGAATCCTTGTTGCTGCTCAGAGTCTTTTCCTCCAAATCGAACTGTATACTGTAACTATCTGCTATAAAAGGTTTTTTCCTAGTATTTATTAATGTATGGAATAAAGGTTTTCCTTATATTCATGAATTAATTTGCTTCTTCTGTCCCCATGTGTTGTTTTCTTCTGCTGACATTTCAGTTTCTATCATCTTCTCAACATCGATACCAAGGCTTTTTTAATTTCCATTTTAACGCTCTAATTCAAAATCTGTATTAACCCAGGTGCAGAGACAATCTACTTTTTGCTCTGCACCCACTCTCTCACATTTGTTGCATCTCACTCTTTCCCCCTTAAATTGCCATCTTCATGCCCATCTCTCCTCTCCCTCTTGCTGCCCTCCATACTGCCATCACCTTCTCCCATTTCCCTCTTTACGCGTCTCATTCCCGCTGCCCCCTGCTGCTGTATTGTACCCACCGCAGCCCCGCTGCCTCTCTGCCACCAGGCCCCACTGCCTGTGGCGTGTAATTGACTTTCTCCCTGTACTGGAAAAGCGGGCGGCCCGCGCCAGGCTGGAGGTGACCCATTTCCCTGGGGCATTCAGCAGCCTCCTAATCAACCATTCTCTGGGGCCGCCTCATTCACTCTGCAATTAGAGCAACTCCCCCTTTGAGAACTCCATCAATAGGCTGGCAGGCAGGCGGGCGGGCTCGATCGGCGGTAGAGCAAAGACGGAGTTTCACTCAAACACTTTGCTTTGGCTCCACGAGTTCTGAGCCCTCCGACTTTGTGCCTCCCCCTCTCTGCTTTTTGCCTCCTCTGCTCCTCGTCTCCCTCGTGGAAGGTTTCATCAGACAACGGCAAGCAGGGGTTTTGTGTAACGATGAGCAGCAGACGGGGAGGCAGGTAGACAGGCACACAGGGAGGCAGGCGGGAGGAGAGGCAAGAGGAGGCGCAGGTAGGCATGCAGACAAAGGCAACGAGACAGTCAGACAGACAGTCAGATGGGAGGTACTCAAGGGAGAGATTAAAAGAGAAATTTGAAAGAAACTCAAAGCAGGAGGGATTGAGCAAGAGGAGCGGCGCGTCTTCAGAGCACCTCTTGCTTTTAGAAGAAGATTTATGAGTATTCCCCATTGTTGTCTTGCAAGGGAATACACTTGTGTTTCACCTGGTCTTGAAGACATGCATGAAAGCAGCCCTCATATTGATTCTGTCTTAGTAAGAAGGTGTGTTCACTGCTTGTTTCAGCCGGATATGATCTTGTAGCGAGCCAAGAGCGCCCGACTGAAGATTAGAACATTCCCTAAAACGAACGCAATCAGACGTTTTTTCGTTGGATTTGCTCTGATCCCACAAGAAGGAGCCTGAGATGATGGTGCATGGTGATTAAATAACAGGCCGGCATCTCTCCCCTGCCGTTGGCCTGATTTGCTATGCAGGAGAGGCAGTGCTCTGGTCAGAGGATAACCATGTAATCAATGGAATGAAAAAGCTGCTCTGGCTGTGAAGGTTAAGAGGGGTACTGGAGGCTTTCAGCCCACTCTGTGTGCCACACATGCATTCAAAACACACACCAGACAGTCTGAATGTTACATCTCCTCCTCTAATTCCTCCTCCTCTTCTTCCCCTCTCACCTGTTCCCCTTCCCTCCTGTCTTTCCTTGACATGCCTTTATCTCTCTTTCTCTCTCAGCTCGCTCCCTCCTACAGCCTCCGCCTCTTTTCGCTCTGATTCCCCCCCTCGGTGTTTTTTCTTCCTCTGCATTTTCTCTTTATATCCTCTGTCTCCCACTATATTTGTGCTCTCCTCCCTTCCCTCCCTTCCTCCATCCTCTTTTCCCTCCCTCCTACCTTTCCCCAGTGTCAGCTGCTGTCACTGTGGCAAAGAAAGTGACCAATCAGAGCCCACTTCACAGCACCGGCTTCTCCCTCCCTCCCTTATTTCTTCGGTTCCTTCCCTCTGTTCCCTTCTCCTCCTCCTCCTCCTCCTCCTCCTCCTCCTCCTCCTCCTCCTCCTCCTTTTAGCCTCCTTTCGTCCCATCTGCCTCTCTTCCCCGCAACCTTTATCAGCTCACTTCCTGGAGACGAAATGTGATGCATTATGGGAGACAGACGGCTGTCTAACGGGGTTAGTTGTGCAGCGTGGCTTATCATCAGAGACACTGCTAATCCTGTGTGTGTGTGTGTGTGTGTGTGTGTGTGTGTGTGTGTGTGTGTACCATATGAGCTGATGAACTCATACATGCACAGGCCCACACACACACACACACACACAAACAAACACAACCTCACATACTTACTTTCTCTTTCTTTCTGAGGAGGAGGGGGAGGAAGAGGAGGAGGAGGAGGAGGCAGACGAGACATGTTTATGTTCGTCAGTCTCTGCCAGGAGAATACAATTTGCATGGTATAAGCATATTTTACCCTGCTGTGTACTGTTTTGCACTGTATTCACTTTACAACCTCCTTCTGTATCGGTTATTTTTGCTGAGTTCAAAAGGATGAAGGAGTCTTCTTTCCTTCACTATCAAATAAAAGGGAATAGTGCTAATAGGGACTATATAATCCCATCTCTGCCACTATTAAAGCCTTATTTACACCTGTGTGTACATGTGTGCTTTTTCCTCTCAGGTGCTGATATGTGTACACGATGAGCGGACTGGGGGAGAACTCCATGGAGCCTCTGAGCTCAGAAAACCGGAAACGCAAGCTCTCCACTTGCGACACGCCTGGTCTGGGGTGAGTGTGGCTGATCAGTGTATGAGAGGGGAAATGCAGGAAAGTGGGCTACTGGGTCAGTGGTTTCTCTAGCCCGGGCCATGTGGCCCCTTTGTCTGCTCTGATGAGTAAGAAGCCAAATGTGTGCAAAAACACAGGAAGATTTTGTACGTAGTTTTGGTAGAAAAAGTACTTTTTAGAATTAATTCCATGATTTTTTTAAATATTTCTTTCTTTTTTTTTTACTGTATTTAACCTTGTCAAAGTCTAATAGATCTTCTCTCCCAGGATGGTAGGGATATGACCGTAAATAAAGTACACCTGCACGACTCCAAACCACAAATTTATTAGTCAACGTTTTGATCCCTGTCAGGTCAACAAAGTGGGATTGAAACGTGAATAAAATAGAGTCAACATAAAGACTCTCATACTACACAAAAGACATAATTGAGAGTTGGAAGATTGATCCTCAAAGTTTGTACACTAAATATGAAGCTATTGCTAGCAGCTGGTAAGCTTAGCTTAGCATAAAGACTGGAAACTGCTTGCCTGGCTCTGTCCAAAAAATTAAGTCTTGTCGTCACCGTGAGTTTTCCAGGCGACCAACAGAGACTCCAGCAAGTCACTGCACCCGGCCAAGAAATAGACCCAAACTTGTCACCTGGCTAGCTATGTCCCCCTGCTTCCAGGCTTTATGCTAAGCTAAGCTAACCGGCTGCTGGCTGTGTTCATATTTAGTGTACAGACTCAAGAGTGGTATCGATCTTCTCATCTAACTTTTGGCGAAAAAGGTGAATAGTACTGCAAGCTTGTTTAAGAAATGTCCAATTACCACTCAAAAATACAGTCAATATGCTCCAGCTGCAATAAAAATCATTGCTGACTTTTGCTGGGCAATGGGTTGCTATGCTTTCTCAAACAAACTACTTTCATGTACTTTGCAGCCACTCTGCATTGTTTATTATAAACATCATTGACAATTTGAGAAAAGCAGAGTCGCGTTAGCTTAGCGTTAATCTTTGCACATTTCCCTCTGCAGGTGTGAGAGGAAGCGACGGGAGCAGGAGAGCAAATACATAGAGGAGCTGGCGGAGCTGATCTCCGCCAACCTCAGCGACATCGACAGCTTCAACGTCAAACCAGACAAATGCGCCATCCTCAAAGAGACGGTGCGCCAGATCCGCCAGATCAAAGAGCAGGGTGAGTGGACACAGTTATCTGAAATCCTAAAGGATACTGAGAGCTGGAGCCGGACAGGTGCACTGCAAGTCAGATGGACTGCTGAGAAGTGTGTGTAGGAAACATTGGGAAAGGTGTTTAGGAAAGTGAGATGGGGAAGAGACAGCTGGGGGTTACACACACACACACACACACACACACACACACACACACACACACGTGCCTCCTCAGAGCCCAGGTGCAAGGACGAATCAGTCATTCATCTCCCACAAATTTCACAGTCTCAACTGTTTATGTTTGGGAGGAAACATTGGCAATGCTTTGTGAACCTGTCATTTGCGCGTGTGCGTGCGTGCATGTGCGTGCATGTGCGTGCGTGTGTGTGTTATGGGCATGCACAGCTGTGTGCTGGGCTCGCCAGGGGCTGTTTAATTGGACGTTTGCAGGTAATCACATGCCCATCCATTCTGCTGAACTGCCAAATTATTAGTTCTGTTACAGCTGCTATTGTCATACTTCTGTCTCCATTATGCAGCGGTCATTTCTACAGCCAGCGGTTTAAATAGCCGCAGGCTGAGACTCTTTGCAGATGCACCGTCGGTGCAGAATGGACACATTTTAACATTCAGACCTGTGTCAGTATACATTTTTCCATTCAAGGTGAATTTGTGGAGATCAGGGGGGAGAGCCGTGGTGGATTTCTGTGTTTCTGCTCGGCTCAGTCAGCGTCTGCCACCTCGACAGGAAGGGGAAGAGGCTACAGCTGGCCCTGACTGGCTGCTGACAGGTTGCCATAGTTACAGGAAGTGAAGACAGAAATGACACAGGCGTTTAGACTCGTATCTCGCTTTCTACCTGTTCCTCTTCTCCTCCTCTCACTTTCAGTTGCTCTTTCTGCCAGTCTTCATATTTGCTCTTTTCTCCATCAATCATTCCTGCTTTTCACCTCACTTGGATTTAATGTGCTCTTGCGTCTTCCTCCTCTTCTGCATCTTCTGCTTTTGCCCCCCCCCCTCCATCTGTATTGCAGCACAATGAGTTGCAGCATCTCCAGATTTGCTCCCAGCATCTTAAGATATTGAGTGAACCGATGGAGTGCAGCCTCTCTCTTTCTGTCTCACGCACACTCTGTTTATGTCTCATTCTCTTTCCTCTCCCTCTTTTTATCAGTCCTTCTCTACCTAACTTCACAGTGCCTGGCTGTAGGAAGCAATGGCTTTTTTTTTCTCTTTGTGTGGGTATCTGTGCCCCTTGGGAGCTAATCAGATAGAATGATTCCTGTAGCCGAGCAGCCCCCCCCTCCTTCTCAGACCAAGCCCTGCATTAATACAAGAACCCAAACGCCAGCCGGTTTCCGTCAGCATCGTCTCCGTCCACATCCCTCTCGTTCAGCTCCGGTCCTTCCTGTCTCCCTCTCTCTCTCCCTCTTTCTCTTTATCTGTCTTTCTTTCCCTCTCTCAGCCTCAGCCCCTCCATTAATTCAGGTGCCCCTGCACCATTACAGCTTCCAGAGCCTCTCTAGCTCTCTCCCGCGCTCTCTCTCTCTCTCTCTCTCTCAGCCCCAGCCTACCAGACAGTCCCTCAGAGTCTGACACTGAATATAAAACATGAGGACGGCTGCTACCTGCTCCACATGCACCCAGCCCTCTACTCCTCCTGACGGGCTCCTCAGAGAAACCTGCCTCCGTCCGTCTCCCTCCTCACCTGTAGTTTTATATCCAAAAAAAAAGTGAATATTGAGAAACGCTGCCCCCTGCTGGTGCAGCTAGAGTAGTGAATAACTGTTTCCGCCAGTCTCAGGTATCGTTGCTCTCACCTTGTGTTTCTCCTTTGCTCTTTTTTTTTTCTTCTTTGAAGGCAGCTGGGCTTGAAATGGCTGTTTGTGGTGTTTTTTATGTAACGCATTCCCCTCCCTTCTCTCTCCTCCAGGAAAAGCTTCATCCAACAACGACGACGTCCAAAAGTCAGACGTGTCCTCGACAGGTCAGGGGGTCATCGACAAGGACCACCTGGGGCCACTCCTGCTGCAGGTGAGTCCGGCGCTCCACCTCCGGGCAATAGGATAAATATTTATAATAGGAAATAGGAAGGTTTGATTGGCCGGCTGGCCGGTGGTGACTTCCTGTCGCTGTTGCTCTCAGGCTCTGGACGGCTTCCTGTTTGTGGTGAACCGGGAGGGCAGCATCGTGTTTGTGTCGGACAACGTGACGCAGTACCTGCAGTACAAACAGGAGGAGCTCATCAACACCAGCGTGTACAATATTCTCCATGAGGACGACAGGGAGGAGTTCCACAAGAACCTGCCCAAGACCAACAGTGAGAAACACACACACACACACACACACACACACTCACAGGGAAGTTGCACATCTGCTCAGAAGTAAACCCTGCTTGACATCTTCCACTGGGCCGAGGTATAAAACAAACTTTGAGAGGTTACAACAACTCCATGCGCACGTCAACGTAAACTCACTCAGTTATTTATTCATGCTCCTCTGTTCTTAACTCCTTCTCTCGCTATAATGAGGAGCTCTCGGGAAGCCTGTTCACGTGCATGAGAGCTTTTCAGAAACACACACACACACACACACACACACACACACACAGGCACACACACACACCTGACAAAACACACATGTGCACAGGAGCACCCACCCACTCGGTGCTAAGCAGGCAGAGCGTAGCGCAGCTGTCAGTCACACTCAGTGGTCCAGACAGTGTAAAACAGGCCTGAGCTCTATTCAGATCCCATAGCAGCCATCTGGAAACTACTTACTGCTGAATAATGCACCTCCACACTTTCCTCTACTTAATTCACTGTGTGTTTGCATGTGCACGTGTATGTCTTATTGTGCATATTTACATGCATATAGGTCAGTAATGGGATTGCATTTTTTGAAGGTGCTGCTTGTGCGTGTGTGTGTGTGTGTGTGTGTGTGTGTGTGTGTGTGTGTGTGTGTGTGTGTGTGTGTAAGCCCATGAGTATGTGCACAGAGCACTATTTATAAAGCTGATTAATTATGGATATGTGTGCTCGACTGAAGCTGCGACTCGATTAACTCCGCAGTAATGTTCCTAAGCAGCGGCGGCTCCGACATGTCATTGACACGTTCTCTCACTTATTCCTCCCCTTCCCCTGCACGCTCCTTTAGTCATTCACTCTCTTTATCTTTTAAAACTCATCTTTATCTACTTTTCCTCTGAGCGTCCCCTGTGCCTCTCTCAACTCACTCTTTTCTCAGCCTCATTCATACTTAATATGGCTGCCTACTAAGATGAATATTGTGGTTGTCTGTTTCTCAACCTGCTTCTCGCTGCTCTCCCACCCCTCATTGTGTCTCGCTCTGCTGCTCAGCCCCTTCATTATCTTTTGGACCCATGAATGAAATACGCTCTCGCTGCACATTCCTGCGGGATGACCGCTGACCACGCCAGCTACAGTTAAATACACACACTCGCGCACAGGCACCCAAGACACACATACACTAACAAAAACAGACGCACACTCGATGCACAAAACATGAAGTGAGCTTTTGTTGTTAGCCAGTGTGTTTTTTGACCCCTCTGTCTTGCCTCACTGTTGGCTAATTGTGTCTGAGGGGAGGTGTCGGCCCCAGTGACTGTGCTGCGTTTTGTCTGTCGAGGAGAGAAACCCAAGGCCTTGTTAAATCACCTCTCACTATCAGTTAGCCCCTCCCCAACAACACTACCCATCCCACCCCACCCCAAGACATGTCTCGCTCTCCTGGGTTCTCGCTTGTATCCTCCCTGCACCTGCCAGACAGAAACCTCCAGCCGACTCAAGGCCCCGATAAGGCTTCACACAGACCTTGGAGGACAGTTGGATGTCTCTCTGAAGTTTGCCTCCCCTTTTTTCTCTCTTCCTCCCTCTCCCCTGTGAAGGTGACCCCGTCTAAATTAGTGTGTGTGTGTGTGTGTGTGTGTGTGTGTGTGTGTGTGTGTGTGTGTGGTGATGAGGAGTCAGGGCCTAAATGAGGATAGATGGCTGAGTGTCCCTGGCCTCTGCCCGCTACAGAGCAGACGGAGAGGGAGAGATATTGGAAATCGACACCTTGGCTACATTAATCCCATGGTCCATTTAGCCTGGGATCCGAACAGCAGGAGAGGCTTCTGCTTCTCAATTTAAGAGGGAAAATACATGTTGCAGTGTGGTTTGTTTGTTTTGTTTTGTTTGTCCTGTGTGTGTGTGTGTGTGGATCCGCGGCAGGAAAGGGTGTGAGCTGTTGTGATATTTGATTACAGGCAATCCATTCATAGCTGCATTTGGATTTCAGTCCCAGGAGTTACAAGCTCATTCCATTCTACTCCAGAGTATAAATTGTTTTTTGTTTGCGTTTCCTTTCAGTAAATGGAGTGTCGTGGGGAAGCGAGGCGGCCCGACAGAAGAGTCACACCTTCACTTGCCGGATGCTGGTCAAGTTTGGCCACGCCCACGGCCCCATGGAGGAGGGGCCAGGAGGGCCACGCTATGAGACCATGCAGTGTTTTGCTCTTACCCAGCCCAAGGCCATGATCGAGGAGGGGGAAGGTACGCTGGCACAGTCCCAAACTTACATAGTTTTAGTTGATGATAACGGGTCATTATTTTAGTGTTGAAAATCATACACTGGCAACATTTAAAGTCCCCCTCCACTTAAAAATATGCTTTGCTTATTGTTATTGCACTTGGCTTGACCTTCATTGAGCAGAATGATGTATGTAGACGTTGACACTAGGAGGTTGTTTTCACATTCATCTGCTGAAGGAGGAAAGTTTCTCTGAGTTCAACACGTATACGTATGAGTAGGATTTTATGAAATCACAAGTGGTTTGAAAGCCAATCGTGTTCCAGTATAAAAGTGTCACTTTATTTGCAGAATATACTTTTCAGTGAACTTTTAAAACTGAAAAATCCCAGAATCTATGAATGTGCAAATATTTTCAATGAGAAGAGAAGGAGTGGTTGTAATATTGAATGTGTAACAAGGTAATTGAACATTTTTATGGACAAACCATATCAGATTTTTATATGTCTTAAAATATGTCAGGAGGGGATCTTTAAAAGGAAGTGAAAATATGATTTAAAACTCTGGTTGAAATTCTGATTTTAAAAATGATTTTACAGTTTTCACATAACTAGAAGCTCATTTGAATTTCCTCCCCATTTTTCCCTTCACCAGAAACAATTTTTAGCTATGTACTAAACAAACAACTATGTTTCCTTCTTGGAAATTGTGGATGCATGGAGCCATAAAATCTGGGTAAAATTGAAGAAATACCGACACATTGACAGAAATACTAGAAGAGGCTCTTAAGATGCAAAAAGAATCAATTAACTACATGTGCAAAATGTGACAAAAAAGAGAACATTTCAGTTATAGGACCATCACTTTTCCTATGACATGGGATTGTTCACCTTGGTTACACACACCTGACGCTGATTCTTGAAAATCCTGAGCGCAGGAGCGTGCTAATTAAGCATATTTCAGTGAAAGTTGTTCAAAAACAAAAACAATTAGCCTTAAGTGTATGCAACGGTCATGAAACATTACTGACACTCCTCTCCTCCCTTTCACCTGCAGACCTTCAGTCATGTATGATCTGTGTGGCCCGTCGGGTGACAGCCATGGAGAGAACGGAGAGTTTCAATACCCGGCATGAGCTCTCAGGTGAGGAGCTGCATACCCTCAATGCTCACTAAACAAACACAGAAGCTCAAACAGGCCATGACGTTTATTCTTTATCCATGAACAGGTTTGACTCATCCCTCTTACGTCACCTTGTTTCCTTCCCTCTCTCACTCGTCCTCCTTCTGTCCTCCCCGGCAGGTAAACTGATCCAGATTGACCAGAACTCTCTGCGGGCGTCAATGCGTCCAGGCTGGGAGGATTTGTTGAGGCGTTGCATTCAGATGTTCCTTCAGCACAGCGACGGGCAGCCCTGGTCGCACAAACGCCACTACCACGAGGGTGGGTCACACACAAACACACACACACACACACCTGGAATCAACTGCTGAAGTACTTAAAACTTCGCAAATTCGTCTTGTTAGGAGCTGTCAAATCCACAATGAAAGAGCTGGAGGTAAATCCATGAGGAGGTCGCTGTATTTAATGAACTATTTACTAAGTTGTGTATTCAATCTTCTCTCTTATAATGCTATATTATAGCTATGAACACTATTGTCTGAAATTATTTGTTTTATATTTGTTGTTACTAGCTATCTTGGCCCTTCAGAAAGAAACCTACTGGTTAAATATATAAACACACCTCATGCATTAGTGTATTAATATTGATCTCATGAATACAAATGTCTGAGCGCTACAACATTGATCCTCACTTTAATCACAGAGTTGCTCTACACATAAAGGCAGTGATTGATGACCTTTGTTATCAGATAAGTGTTTCAGGGTGCTAATTTGTTGTTTTATCTGTCTGTGCAGCCTTCCTGCAGGGTCACGCCGAGACACCCTTGTACCGCTTCTCCCTGTCTGACGGCACTCCGGTCACAGCCCAGACTAAGAGCAAACTGTACCGTCACCCCATGAGCAACGAGCCACAAGGCTTCATCTCCACTCACCTACTACAGAGGTCAGAAACTGAAAATGCACACTCCATTCAAACACAGCAAAGGATGTGTCATTTACTGTATTAACAAAAAAAAGTACTTCCAGCATATCTATGCGAGGCAGCCAAGGCATTCATGCCCCATGAATAGCTGAAGTAGCATCTGAAGTAGCTCTTATACGCTGACTGGTATTTTAGTTGCATTTATACTGAGCAAATACAGTCTGAGAGTGGTTGTTGTGGAGTTACAGAGTTTTTAAGATTTTTGCATTTTTTCAAACCTTGTGCTTGTTTCCCCCTCTCCTTCCACACAGGGAACCAAACGGTTACCGCTCAGCTCAGGGTGGGAACATGATGCCAAACACTATGAGACAACAGGGCATGGGAAGCCAAAACCCGAATGCCCAAATGAACATGAACACCGGTGGGGGGATGGGCATGGGGGGCATGGGCGGCATGAGCAGGGGCTTTGGCATGAACGAGCAGGGCCACATGGGTCACATGGGTCCGATGGGAGGCGGCTCTATGTACGGAGGGAGTGGTGGAGGAGGAAGTGGAGGTGGAGGCATGGGCAACCGCATGATGCAGATGAATCAGATGGGGCAGATGAATCAGGTGGGGCACATGAATCAGATGAATCAGATCGGTCCCATGAATCACCCGGGCCAAGGCATGCAGCAGCACCCACAGCAGCCCCCGTTTCAGAGCAGCGGAGGGTTTGGGCTGAGTGGGATGAACAGCCCTTCGGGAAGCCCCAGAATGGGCGGCCCCCAGCAGGGACTCCTAATGTCACCCCGGAACAGAGGGAGCCCAAAGATGGGCGCCAACCAGTTCTCACCTGGAGGTAATGTCAAGTCAATCAATTTATAAATAACTGATGCTACTAGTTTGTTTGATTGGATTCATTTGAGTGATGTTTTCCTTTCTAGGCCTACACTCCCCCATGAGTGGTATTGTCAGTGGTGGAGGAAGTGGAGGGAGCACCACCACCTTCTCCAGCAGCTCCCTAAATGCCCTACAAGCGATCAGTGAAGGAGTAGGGAGCTCCATCCCCTCAACCCTAACGTCCCCCTCGCCAGCCCTTAAACCAGACAGCTCTCCCAGCATCCACTCCTCCTCCTCTTCCTCTCAGCCCAGTCAGCCAGCCAAACCAGGCCAAGATGGCTCCAAAAGCCCAGCGGGAGGCTTAGGGCCTGGACCCAGCGACCATCACCACCCCATGCACCATCACCTCCATCATCCGCATCCTCAGGCGGAGAGTTCTGGAGACCGACCAGACAGCCAGGCAGCTACAGTGACTAAAGAGTCTGGAGAGGGAAGCAACGAGGCGGGGGTGGCAACCTCCGAACCCCCTCGGAGGGTGCCAGACAGCAAGGGGCATAAGAAGTTGCTGCAGTTGCTGACTTCCCCAACGGAGGAGCTGGGGATAGGTGGCAGCGGGCCAACAGGGCCCCCTGTACCACCCCCACCATCCAGCAGCAGCACTCCTGCAGGCTCAGACAGTAAGGACCCCACCGGAGGCATGACTAGCCCCTCGTCTACTGGGGTCTCCTCCTCTTCAGCCAGTGCCAATCCAGGCCAGGCAACCGGGCCAGGGGGCGTGTCAACATCACTATCGTCAGCCCACTACACAGGCTCACTGCAAGAAAAGCACAAGATCCTCCACAAGCTTCTTCAAAATGGCAATACCCCCGATGAAGTAGCTAAGATCACAGCCGAGGCTACAGGAAAGGTATCACTAGGGGGCCAGGAGGGTGGTGAGGTTGGAACAGGAGGATCAGGGGCCGGGTCCGGGGCTGGGCCTGGGATGATCACGGAGCCCAAACAGGAGCAGCATAGCCCCAAGAAGGAGAAGACCCATGCCCTCCTCCACTACCTCCTCAACAAGGATGATTCCAAAGAGCCAGTGGATGTCAAGCCTAAGCTCGAAGAACTGGATGGGAAGGGAGCCCCAGGGACCGCTGGCGGCCCTGCACGGGCTGGCCCTGGGTCTGGACCCGGCCCTGCACCCGAACATCCTGAGAGCAAGATCAAGTCAGAGCCACCTGATGACGTAAGATTGCTTCTTTGTTAAGACATGATTGTCTGTAATATTCACATTTAGCTAGCCACGTTACACCTGCCTTTTACTCACAACCTGTTATCTGGATGAATGTGAATCTTCATAGACGTTTACCTAATAACTCATTTGGTCTATTTTATTGTTCAGTTGCACAACCTAGAGTCTATCCTCGGAGATCTGAGGGGTTCAAGCTCTGACTTTTACCCGGATCAGGCTGGAGGTGGAGGGGCTAACGACGCAGGAAATAAACCCCAGGGTTGCCTTGACGACAGCCTGCAGGGTAAGTGGTTCAAGAAGTGGCAGTTACATGCAGGGCGGGTGTTATGACATCATATGTGATGATATCAATATGAAATGCCAGTGAAACTACATCTTTCATCATCATATGCTGTCTGAGTTTTGTTTTACTCCTACAGCTTAATTTCTGGTCTTCATGCTACAAATACAAGTCTCACAATTTTCTCATCCTCTCCTAATTTAATTTCATTAAATGTAGAAAATTCGAAAATTAGTTTGCAAATGCAATGCTTGAAAGTAAAATCTGTTTGAAAGTGTGTTTCGACATCATAGCAGTATAAAATACTTAAAAAAATGCATTTATATATTCTCGCTCTCTGAATACTTGTTTTTTTTTACATTCATTCTTATGAAATGGTCCAGAAATCCATAATTTGAATTACTCACACACCGTAATGTATTCAGTGTTTAAACAATGAAAAATCCATGTTTTCAAAATGCCAGAGGGTACTGAGATTATTTTTTTTCCCATATCACTGAATTTCATGCAACACAGACATGTTATGAATTATTATCCCAATTCTTGAGGAAGACAGAGAAGCGTTTGACCAATGACTTTATACTTTTTGTGTACAGGGAGTCCAGGAATGGGTCCAGTGCCTCGGGGGCCCTTCCAGAGGGCCATGTCCATGGACGGGAAGCCTGCAGGTGGGCCTGGAGGAGCAGGTAGACGCCCGATGCTCATCAAGCAGGAGAACATGATGGGCAGCCCAGACGGCTACCCAGGAAACATGGGTGTGTGTTCAAGTGTGTTCAACACATTTTTCGCTCGACTCTCTCTGCCTCCCCCTCTTATTATTAGGTTATATGTTACCCAATTTAGGTTCTTGACTATATTTGAATGTCATATCCTATGATCAGATAACCTTTAAACTTTTAAGACACAAATTTAAGATGGTAAATGTTGATGACCAAGACTGGGCCACACTGCTCTCCACTTTTATGATACTGACACATGCACATCTGGTGTTTATGTATTACCAGGACCAATGAATAGGGGCATGGTTCCCCAGAGGTCTCCCATGGGGGGGTCAGGGGACTGGGGCATGTCCCGCTCCAGTGCCAGCCCTGTGGGCTCAGCAGGACACCCCTCCATGATGCGCCCAGGCATGGAGTACAACAATGGCAAGGGCATGATGTCAGGACCGATGGTCAGCCGCTCCAACAGCGTACCGGGCACCAGGTCTATGCTGCAGCAACAGCTCATGGAAATGGGTACGTCTGTCATACTGTTGCCAGGTGTTAACGGTGTTTATCATAAACACAACTATGTGAAGATATGTACCAAAAAGCAGAGAGAAGTGTGAAAATATAACAAAACAAGATTAAGAGTCTGCAGACATACTAGTGGCTCTGCGTGGCTGTACTTGGACACAGCGGTGAGCAACATGCTGAGTGACAATGCTAACATTGCTGATGTTTAGCTGGTATATTGTTTATCATGTTCACCATCTTAGTGTAGTTTGTTGCCATGCCAACATTTGCTAATTAGCACTAAACACAAGGGCAGCTAATCTTTTGGTCATAAATCAAAGTATTGGACACACCTGACCTGATGGTGGCGCTAGATGAAAAATTAGGGAAAGATTAGGAAGATTAGGGATCGCCAAAGTTACTACAATTCATCCTGAGGGGAACATGAATCTCTGTACTAAATTTTGTGGCAATCCAATCAATAGTTGTTGAGATATTTTATTTTAGGTATGTATATGTACAAATAAGAAATGTATTGTCTTGCTTGTTTAGGAGGCTCTGCTGACATGGGCATGGGTATGAGCCCCTTCAGCCAGCAGGGCCAGCCCAACCAGTCCTCCTCCTCCTGGCCGGACACTATAATGGGCATGGAGGGTAACAGGTCAGTGCAACATCTCTTATCGTCTGTATCTATTCCTGATTAGCTGCAATGAGCTCAGGAGGCAGTTTATTCTGAACCTCTAATGAGTGTCTGTGTCTGTGTGCCTTGTAGACGCCAGTTTGGCAACACCTTAGACGACCTTCTGGTGCCTCCCACCACCAGTGAGGGTCAGAGCGATGAGCGGGCGCTCCTGGACCAGCTGGACTCTCTGCTGAATAACACGGATGGCATCGCTCTGGAGGAGATAGACCGAGCCCTGGGAATCCCAGACCTCGTCAGCCAGGTAGGTCATCAGAAAAGATATAAAAAGATGGATTAACAACTCTCTCATCTCCGTGCTCCTCTTCTAGATCCCTCTAGAAGTAAAGTAAAAGCAGAAAAGATCAGTGTGCATATCATGACTCATAAGTGAGCCTTACGTTCATCTTTGCATTAGATATTTCAGTCATGACTCACCATGTTCAGACTGTTCTTTCACTGAAGGGAGATAGATGAGCCCAGAGGGATCTGTCTGTGCTGCTTAGAAAAAGACAATTACAGAGCCAGCCAATTGGAAATTAATCAATTAGATGGAGAGTTTGACAAACTCTTTTTGTCCTCTTGTCCTGTCTGCTCCAGAACCAGGGACCTGAGCAGCAAATGGAGCCTTTTCCAGGGCAGGACCCGTCCATGGTGCTGGACCAGAAGCCTCTCTATGGACAGGGCTATCCCGGACCCCCCACCATGCCTATGCAGTCTGGTTATGGAGGGAACCCCATGCAGGGACAGGCCCAGCAAGGAGGGTTTGGGCCCATGCTCTCTCAGATGGGCCAAGGTGGCAGCTTCCCTGGTATGGGTGGAATGAGCGGCATGGGACACCCCAGAGCCAACATGATGAGACCCAGGATGATGACTGCCAACAAGCCCATGAGGCTCCAGTTGCAACAGAGGCTGCAGGGACAGCAGGTATGAATACAGGAAGCTCTCTGATTCATCAGTTTACATGTAAACAAGTATCTTGTGTCACAGTTAATACGGTACTAAATTTAATCTAACCATGTTAAAATCAGTGGAGGACCTTCTAACATCTGGGAGAAAGTGAAAGTGTCAGTGATGTAAGGTTACAACGGCTAGAAATGAACAAATAGATTAATAGGAACTTGCTCTTGATGGCTTTTTGATTTTGAAGTTGGGGATAGCATCCTGGAGTTGCAGTGTAAGTGATGCCTGATGCATTACTTTCTGTCATTTATCCGTAAATTCACGGTATGAAAGTGGGACAGGGTCAGAGTAACATTTGCTCCTCTGTCTTATGTTGAATGTTCTTTTTCCTTCCTCAGTTCATGAATCAGACACGGCAGGGCATGGCCATGAAGATGGAGAATCCGGGAGGCAACCCTGGCATGAGGCCCAGCATGCAGCCTGGCATGGGAGGACAGGTAGATGACAAAAGCCCTTTTGGTTATGTCTTACAGATGAATCCTTGTAATACTTTGGGTTGTAAAGTGAGACTTGTCACAAGATTTAGTTTTAGTTTCATAATCAGAATCAAGTTTGCCAAGTATTTCCACACATCCACACATACTTTGGTTGTGGTGTATCCTCCAGCAGGACACATTTCAGCTCTTCAATTGATCAGGAAATCCCTCTAATGGATGAACCTGGACTTATTCTTTAACAACTTTTAACATTTATAACTACAGACTGAATGCTGAAACCCAGCAGGTTTTAATGCATTACCAACATTTATGAAAATTATAAAGTTCTAATTATTCTCCAAAGCATTTGTAACAGTAACAATAAAAAAAAACGTATAAACCCTTTATGTGATTGACCGTTGTAGACTCCTCTTGTCCTGTTTGGTAGCCAATTTAAACCAGACCGTGACAGACTGATTGCCATGCAGAACTGGCTCAACAGGTCCTGTGGCAGTTAAACTTCCTCAGCTAGTGCAGGAAGAACATCATCTGCTGGTCCCTTTTAGGAGTCAAATTTTTCAGCTCTGCTTCAGGTCAGGTATTATTTTTTTGGCCATTTTCTATGCCTCTTGACTATATACTATTATTTGAAGACAGACAGTAGCTGGAGGGTGAGCGAGAGGGCAATGACATGTGACAGAAGTCCCCGGCCAAATTGGAACCAGGGGTTCTGCAGTTTATGTGGACGCTCAAATTGTGGTCAAAGGAATACAGTTACTTTGTCGTGGAGTCTACCTTCATCTCCACAGTATATCTCTGTATCAGATGATGCAGATGATCGACATGTCCTCTGTTCTTCCTCTGTCATGCCAACCCTCCTCAAACTCTCTGATTGTTTGTTTTGTGCAGCCGGGCTTCCTCAATGCTCAGATGATGGCTCAGCGCAGCAGGGAGATGGTCACCATGCAGATGAGGAGGCAGCGCATGATGATGCTGATGCAGCAGCAGCAGCAGCAGCAGGCGGCAGCGGCCGCTGCTGCAGCCGCAGGAGGATTCAGTCCCCCTCCAAACGTCACGGCTCCTGGTGGCATGGACAACCCTATGGGAGGGCCAAATATGGGCCCCCAGCCGGGCCCCCAGCAGTTTGGATACGGTGGGAACTATGGTGAGTTTACTGAGCCAGGCGCTCAACAGAATACTGCTGCTCCCTGGTGGTGAGTCCGTGCACTGCAGGGTTCTGATCTCACATTTGTAAAAAGGAAGATTGGCATTTATTTATGTCAAAAAATCTAAGTTTGTTAGAAGGCTGTCCATGTACATCTCCCTTGTCTCTGTTTTTTTATAGTCAGACCAAATATTGTTATTGAAGGGATAGTAAGTATCAGAACACACTTCCAGGCAACAGGATCGTCATCTATCTATATTTATCACTACGCATCAATTATCTATTTCCTATGGAGAGAGGGGTGAGCTGAGGCTGGATGATTTCTCTTTACAGGGATGGGCCAGCAGGGAGACCCCTCTTTTGGCCCATCAGGCGGCAGTCCTCCTAATGCCATGATGCCCGGCCGCCTGGGGCCTCAGAACCCCATGATGCAACAGCACCCACAGGGTGGTCCCATGTACCAGGGCGCAGATATGAAAGGCTGGTCGCAGGGAGGCATGGCACGCAACAGGTATGAAATCAAACACATTTACGACAGGTACTGCAACACTTTGCAGGCTTCAGTTTTTCTCTTCTTTAATGCGTACAGTTAAAACTCTTCTTCCTTCCTGTCACTCTCCTTCACCAGTTCGTACCCTCAGCAGCAGTTTGGGCAGCAGGGACCTCCGGGGCAGCAGCAGTTTGGGCAGCAGGGGAATCCAGGGCAGTATGGGGGCATGATGATGAACGGGGGCATGCCAGCCAGTGGAGGAGGAGGTCACATGGGCCAGATGGGGGGGCAGATGGGTATGAACCCAATGGTGATGGGACGCATGCCTATGGGGCCTGATCAGGTAGGAGAGTCTGAATGCTTAAAGGACAGATTCACATTTTTATCTTAAAACAATACTGACATGCCCTTATGTACACTGAAAGGCTTGCTGTAATCCTCCCTCCCTTCCATAGTGGGCGCAAAGAAATCTCTTCTTATAGTAGTTTCAGTGTAAGAAAAGGGGGGACAAACCGCCTGAGGTTTGACTGGCGCTTTTTTAATGACATCATCTCATTGCGTCGTCTTCTTCTGCTGTGTTTTTATAGCACCCAGCTGGAGAATGCCACCAACTGTTTATCTTGATAAACCAACTCTGATATTCGCATAACGGTAGTGGCATAATGTGCATTTTCTTTTGCAGATTTTTTGGAGATTCTGTTCAAATTTTACGCTACATTTGGATGGAAACCTGGCTGCTGTCTGTTTGTACTAAAACAACTGTAACTTTGAAAGATACCCATTTTTATCTTTAATGTCAAATTAACTGGAGGACTGAGGATTTATTCCTCATTGCTTTAATTAAAATTGCTTGAAGAAGAGATTTCTTTGCATCCAGTATGAACAGAGGAACAATTACAAGAACCAATAAAATTTTCAATGCACGTATGAACATGTTAGCATTGTTTTAAGATGAGGACAGACAAAGCTTTGGTCAATTGCACTTCAATTTTCTTTTTCTCTTTTCTTCCCCTCAATCTAGAAATACTGCTGAGCGTCGTGACAGAAGCATTTGTCTCACTGTGATCTCCATTCAGAGAGAGGACACGGCTGCAGCACTGGAGTGTGTGGAGGACCCGGCGGTGTGTGTGTGTGTGTGTGTGTGTGTGTGTGTGTGTGTGTGTGTGTGTGTGTGTGTGTGTGTAGTGCTGCACTCCCACCAGACGGGGGAGTGAACTTCCTTTCGGACTCACGGCCAGTAATGGCAGTCTGGCAACCTGAAGAAAACAGACAGACTGTCACAAACATAACATGAAAACACACAGCGTTCATTAAAATCAGAAACACTGTGACGCACTTACACACATAAATCCTGAGACAGTCAGATAGACAGCTCTGTGATTCCTCCCTTAGACTGTAGTTTTAATATTCCTCTCTTTATGAGCGGGTGTGTGTGTGTGTGTGTGTGTGTGTGTGTGTGTGTGTGTGTGTGTGTGTGTGTGTGTGTGTGTGTGTGTGTGTGTGTGTGTGTGTGTGTGTGAGTGAGTGATACACACCACTCGCTGGACCAAACAGTGAAGGTGGACAGACATTTGAGCAGATCTCACGGGCTTGAACATGGACGTGTTAAGACATCCTCTCCTTTGTCGAATGTACCATGAAGCTGTGTTCAGATTTAAAACGTGGGATTCCCTCTCGCCTCCGAACTTCGTGGGGTTTTTATCCGCCGCTTCCCCGCTGCTCCTGAAGGATCTCTGCGTACGCGACGTGAACGGTTCTAGATGACGAGCCATCAGATTGTGACACTCAGATGAATGTCATTAAGCAGTAGCACATTGCTGAGCTAAAGTACGACTGAATTACTTGTTGGCTGATTGCACTTTAAGGAAAGGCCAACATCAAAAGGATTGTGGCAATATAGAGGCCTTTACCCAAGAATTAATGCATAGCAGCAGACATTTACTGTTTATTTTTGTGTGTGTGTTTGTGTGTTCTCCAACTTTTCCTCTCTGAGTAATGGGGGCTGTTGATTGGAAATGGGTAACCTTGATGATCTTTGTTCTAAAGTGGGAACCAGTAGAAAGGCAGCAAGCACAGATTTTATCCAACGCTCTCGTCTACAGTGAACTGATTTATTACAAGAGAAATCAACCGTTTTTAAGTCATTTTAAAGTCACTCTTGACACAAACGGACTTCTATTGATGTTCAAAACTCCACTTATATTTATACAGATTCATGACGTGGTCGTTTTATCATTCCAGAGGTACTTTTTAAAACCAAACGTTGCAGATATTTTGGTTACCTCACACCAATTTACAGTGTTACTACAAGTGCAGAAATCAAATTGATTGCCAATTGTAAGATTATGTCTATATTAGCTCCCACTGTAAGAGAACGTGTGTGTTAGATTTCAGTGTAGGCGTGCAGATTTCTAGCAATAATCCTTCCTCCTGGTTTTCCTCTGAGGACAAAGCTGAAGTATCATGTACTCAAAACGACGGCACTGCAGTATTAGACATGATGTCTTGTTTGGAGCTTTTTTTTTTTCTCCTTTTGTCTGTGAATATGAATTGTAAATACGCTTCAAATGTACTATATATAAATATATATATGCTTTTGTAGGTCACATACTGTTTTTGCACAGATTGTAAGGCTTGATATTTAAAAGTGTAATTTTCTTAATCCGTCATAGGTCAGCTTTTATTTTCAATACTTTAACCATGGGTTTGAAAGGAAGGGCCTCCTTTTTGTAAGCAGTACGTGTAGATTTTCTGTCATACTGCCACTTTCTTTCTCTCAGAAAGCACTCTTTGTTTTCTGAGAACATAATCTTAGCTCAAGAGGTGCTAGTGTGTAATTGTTTTTTTTTGTTTGGTTGTTTTTTAATAAAGTATTTTTTCTTTTGACAAAAAAAAAGAAAGAAACCACAACATATGCCTATACAAAAAGAGTTGACACATGATTGTGTTAGACTTCTAGGTGTCCCAGATGTCTTACCAGTATGTGGGGTTGATACTTTCTGAACCGAACCTCATGCTTCCGCGTGTCACTTTTAAGTTTCACTCCTGAGATTTCTGTGCTTTGAATTTTGCAGATTTGGTCGTTCAGCCTCTGATGTGAGACTTTGGAAATCAGTCCCACTGTGTAACTGCCCATAAGTCCTTCTCGTTTGTTCACAGATGTTTAATCCTGATGGAAGCAACACAACAAGTAGTTTGAATCCCTCATCTTTCTCTTTACATTCAAATTTGCCTTTTATTTTTGTTGTATTTCCTGTGAAGCTTTTTTTGAGAAATCTACCTTTGAACACGCTCAATCCAAAGATTTTTTTGTTTGTCATTCTGCAGTGCTTAGAAACAGTTCCTGACGTAGATCGTGCAAGTACTCGTGTGCTTTTTACTGTTGCACATAACCTATAATATACATTGAACTAAATATGTTTAATTGCATATATTATATCCCCCATCCGTATGACATAGAGTAGAGATAAGTCTGGTTCTGCTGAGGTGGTTTTTGAGTTTTTGTATGTGATTGTTTCTTCCTTTCTGTAGAACTTATGGCCAGTTGAATTGTGGTGCTGCAAACGGTTATTTCACAAGAGAATGTCGAGATTTTCTAAGCTGGAAAGGAGATTTCATAGTTGATGTCATTACGTCTCAGAATAATAGCTTGGAGTTGTTGTTTTTGTTTTTTTTTAACCCCAGTCTCAATGAAGAATATGAAAGTTTAATCTACAAATATAAAAAAAAAAAAAAAAAAGTCTGTGTTTTGCTTTAAAGGAAAGAAACTCCTCTCCGTGCATCGTTGGAGCTAAAGAAAAGAGAAAACACATCTGGGAAACATACAGTCATTATTACAGGATGTAAAATACTATTGCATTTTTTTTTTCTTACCTTGTTTCTTGATGTTAATATCGATGTAAATACAAATTTATATTTAAACATTACAATGTCTCAGTTGTCTTTTTGCAAATGCAAACGTTCATTTTGTACATGACTCAACAATCCTGCAGCCACGGTTCAGTCTGTCAGTGTGCAGCAAGCAAATACAGTGTCCGGCCATGTGTTTTACTGCAGTAACAGGGCCACAAGTTACAAGTAAAGCTTCTTCTCATTATTTATGATGACTGGAGTCTGCCAGTCTGCATGAAGTGGGAGGTGAGGGAATTTAGAGTGTGAAGGACATCTGCATGCCAAGTCCTCAGAAGTGAACTGAAAAAGACGAGAGCTTCCTCTCAGACTGGCTGCTGTCGGTGACGTTGAGGGATCACGCTGCAGCCTCGCTTTTATCGTTTGTTTCCTGCAACTGGTCACCCCCCCCCCCGTGAGAGCTTTTGTCATGAATCATCCCACTTTCCTCTCTTCTCTTAATGATTTTGCGCCCCATGAAAAGATCTGACACCTCCAGGCCGTCCCCACCCGGCTGCTTCTGCTGCTGTATCCAAACCTACAGAACCCCATCAGCCCATTCAAAGCTTTAAATAACTTCTACCTTTTAGACTTGAGTGACATTTATAATAAAATTAGTGTCTGTCAGTTCAAGATCGGCTGCCAGGTTACTGTTGGCTGACTCACTCAACCTTTCAAACTGCAGTTTTGTAGGTAGAGTTCACAAGACAGGAGGCAATTTACTGTTTGACTTTGTTTTAATGTTGTGATGATTTTATGTGGAAAAATGTATGAAATAACGATTTGATCTTTATTCTTTTTAGCCATGTCAGCAGCAACAACTACTGAGTGGATTGCCATGAAATGTTGTACAGATGTTCATGGTCCCCAGAGGATGAATCCTGCTGGCTCTGGTGAGCCTCCTTTTCCTCTAGCGCCACCAGCAGATTCACATTTGCAGTTTTGATTGAAATAAGGCGATGGGTGCATTGTCATGAAATATGATATGCACATTCATATCCTGCTCTGGATGAACTGAAATAAATTGGGTGACCTCTGACTTTTCATTCAGCGCCAGCATCAGGTCAAAATGTCAATTTGACATTTGACCAACACTTTGGTTCATGACTAAATGCCAGCAAAACTAATGACATTCCCATCATCCTCAGCTGTACCTGCATGCTAACACGCTAAACTAAGATGGTAAACATTACACCTGCTAAACATCAGTATGTTAGCATGATGATGTTAGCATTTAGCTCAAAGCACTGCTGTTTTATAACATTAAGAGTCATATGCTCTTTGGTTGGCCTGCCAGACCCAGGATCAGCCCCTAACCTCTCAGATGGAGGTTTTACTGTTCCAGAAACAGCAGTTGATTTCATAAAATCATAAATTTGAAAATGAAATATCTGGTGTTTAATTTAACCAGTGATTGTGGCACAGATCATGCCCAAATGGAGTCCAAATGTGGGTTTCTACTGTGATTTTATTGACTCTCCATCAGGTGTTCTGATCAGTGCTTTCACAGCTTCCTCTCCATCAAGCTGCATGAAAACCATGTCAAATAAATATTTAAATCATGAATCCTTGTGAATCATATGTTGGCAATCTTTACTATGACATGTGGTGCCTGCTCTTCCCTGCAGTATAAAATCATTCAACTGTTTCTCCATTTTATTGGCAGAAGCATTTCAGCTGCTATGTGGGGGTTTCCTGTGTGTGTGTGTGTGTGTGTGTGTGCACAGCAGGAGTAGGGTGGAGCAGGAGGCGGGATGCGCCAATAGAAAAGACGCACCGCCCGTCTATTGGACCAGACGAGGAGTGGGCGCACGCAAGACGCGCCTACCGAAGCTTAAAGCTTTTTTTTTTCCGGGACAGGAGACATGAGGTTCCAAGACACCTGTCAGGAGGACTATACGTCCAAAAGCTATATGTGAGGCAACCGGAGGCTGCGTGTTTGGCCATGGACGCGCTGTTGTCTTTATTATAGCCTCCCGGTGACCGAGGGGCGTAAAGTTATTCTGCTGCTTTCTTTGTGTTATTCCTCTTCTTGGGGGATTTTTTTTTTCAAGCCGCATGAGTTCACCGCTGTTTTTAGGTCAGCTGGTCGGGGTTCCGTTAGAAATAATGCACCCCACCATGGAGAAAGACACGACTTACACCAAGATCTTTGTCGGCGGGTTGCCGTATCACACCAACGACGCTTCACTTCGGAAATATTTCGAGACTTTCGGGGACATCGACGAGGCGGTGGTGATCACAGACAAACAGACGGGCAAGTCCAGAGGATATGGCTTTGTGAGTTCATTCAAGTTGCTCTTTTCTGGCAGAATAAATGAGGAGTTGAACACATGTGGGGTGAAATATGGGCTTTAATGAAGGTTTTATCAGCCGCTCTGACTTTAATTGGATAGCCTAGTCCAGGCTGAAAACACACTAGATCATGTCTGCTGCAGCCAGTAATGACTTTAAAACGACTTTATCTTTATGGTTAATTGTATTTATCTCCTGCTTATTTCTTCTGGGCCTTGGAGGCTGCGCACACTGCCACTTTGTTCCAGCAGCAGCAGCAGCAGCAGCAGCCATGTGCAGTGTGTCTGGTGGTGGCAGTCACATGCTTCAAGCATGAGTAGCAGATTATTTCTTATAAGTGTGTCATCAATTATCTCTGCAGACAGACAGACAGACAGACAGACACTGAGAGAGACTGGGATACAAATGAGTTGGTAATAAGCTGCTGTATCTGTGGACAGATGTCTCTCTTTCTGCTGTGTGTGACAGAGAGAAAGGGGGAGGAGGGGGTGGGTTTTTTGGTCACAGAGGTGTGACATGTCAGTTGGCACTGCAAGATAAGGCTGCAGTAGTTTCATTTTTACTTCCTCCCATACAGCCCCCCCTGCCAGGATGGATTTGGTTGTTTGTGTGAGTTTGAATGTGAAAGAGAAAGAGACAGAGAAATAAGAAGAGGTGGATTCATGTGTTTTGAACGTGAAGCAGTTTAAATGATCTCTGCCTCTGCGTAGACAGCGAGCCAATCAGCCAGGACGACCAGTGCGCGTTAAGTTGTTTTGGGACGGCATGATCATTTCATCCCTGACTTCCCTGCAGGAGCTTCTTGAACCTGGCGATCTCAAACCATCGGCTGCCTTCTGTTTGCATAAGAGTCCAGAGTCTGATGCTGCGAAACGAAAGCAAAACGTTGCAGATTTACTTTCAGCATCCCATTTATTAGTGATGGAGTTGTCTGCAGCTGTAGTTTACCTCAGATATTATAGTTGTAGCTGCACTATATGTGTGTGTGTGTGTGTGTGTGTGTGTGTGTCTTAACCTTCAACACCCCTTCCCACTGCTATCTGCCCACTCCTCAACTCACTCCCTCAAGGTGCAAAGATGCCAGTATCTCATTCTTGGCAGCCCAGTCTGAAAAAACCCAAACCAAATCTGCCTCCTACATAATCTCCACTGGAAGCTCTAAAACACACTGATCGCTCTCTTCATGTAGTGGAGTCAATGTCTCCTCACGCATTTAGCAAAAAGATTGAATCATTCGAAGAGAGACAAGGACAGCAGCTACCTCAGGGCCGCTCTGCTCTGGGTCATTGAAGCACTCATGTTGGAATCACTCCATCCACACTGCACAGAGATGCTTTCACATGCAATTATGCAGCCTTAGAGTCAACCAGAGTGATGTTAATCAGTAGTGGTGTATGTGACCCTGTCAACAGGTGACCATGGTGGACAGGGGGGCAGCAGAGCGGGCGTGCAAAGACGCCAACCCCATCATCGACGGCAGGAAGGCCAACGTGAACCTGGCGTACCTGGGAGCGAAGCCTCGCAGCTCGCAGACAAGTATGTCAGATCACAGCACAAGACCCCACACACAAGATCTTATCAGAAGGTTTATTCTGCCATGTTTTAACCAAATACCAACAATTCATGTAGTTCATTTAAAGGGTAAAGCTGGGACAAATCCCATCAAAAGACCAAAACCAACAATGTGTTAGTCCGTCTCTGAATACTTTCTGACTTCCCTGCCTTGTCTGAGGCCTGTTGGTTCTAACTGAAGACGTAAATCTTTAAAAACAGGCCACAGATGTATAGTTTTACCTTTAAGAAAGGCTAAATAATTCCTTAAAACTGCTGGCCGCTGTAGTTTTTACCAAATGTTACTAAATCAGGAATAAAATGTGCATTTGTTTGGGACTATTTTAAGCTGCAGTGTAGGTGCGCTAGTGAGTATTTAAGGCAGCATGATGGCAAGCAAGAAATAGTTTCGTAAATTGATGTCCTAACATCCAGGTAGTCAATGGCTTGCAGAGACTTGAAACTTAGTGTAATCCACCACAGTAAGTATGAGGTTTTCTGTATTTTTAGCTCAGCTATTGTCAAATGGCTTTGTATTCACAAACTACTGCATGTTCTGGGGAGATTAAACCTGGATAGAACAGCTTGGATGTCATGAAGAAGATATATCGCTGCATCCCACAAGTGCAGGAAAACACAAGGAAGTCTTCAAAAATCTTGCCACGACATTATCAAATGATGATAATGTTAACTTTCATAAAAACCATGAAGGCAGCTAAATGGTCACTGTTGATGGATCTTGAGCAAGTTTCAAGCCTCTGCATGTTGGTTTTCAGCAATCCAAAGAAACCCACAGCTGCCTGGAAGATAAATCAATTTAAAAATCAATAAATATATGTCCAAACCTGAGGTTAGTGGGATGAAACATTCAAAACCACTGGTATGCTCCTTTCAGCCGACTGTCTCTGCTCCCTTCCCACCATACATTCACTCTTTGTGTACATGAGTTAACGCACAGCTATCATGCCGCCAGGCTTCTGTCAGTGTTAACTACCAGCGCACATGCTCCGTGTTTCCCCCTCTCCGACGTCTCGGTGCACACCAGACCTTGACAGCAGCTCTCCCTTCGCTGCTTCATTTAAAGCTCGCTGGCTGAAGTACCGCCGAGTGTAGGTGTGATTGACAAACAGTGGCGCCAACAACAACTGACTGTGTGTCCTTACTCCGGGGGCCAGCGCTGCGACGCAACTCCCCAAGCATGCAGCTGATGGGAGATGGCAGCGCTTGGTATTTTGTTATTGTGTGTGAGGGAGAATGGGAGAGGAGGAGGAGGAGGAGGAGAAGAAGAGCAAGAGGGGATGGGACTGTTAAGAGCAAGAAAATAACTGTGTTTCTGTCTCCTCTTTGTCCTGAAGAAAGAAAATGTGCATTTATATGTGTACGTTTAAACAAAAGAGGAGAGCTGATGCAGTAGAAGGGGAAATAGCAGAGGAATGAAAAAAAGGAGGAATGTTGAAATTAAGTCAGAGGAGGAGGAGAAGTTTCTCCTTTCTTACTCAACCTCAGCTGATTCCTGGTGAACTCTGGAGGCAGCGAGGTCACAGATGTTTGTGCACTACAGAGTGCGTCGTTATTTGTGTTTGGAGTGTGTCGAGCATGTGTGTGTGTGTGTGTGTGTGTGTGCGCTGAGGGAATAACAGTGGGTCTCTGATACCCTGATATGTATACATGCTAACATCTGAGACAAACAAGCAGAGACGGAGAGGGAGAGAGTCGGCTCTGTCCTTGTCTGCCCGTCTCTCTCTCTCTCTGCTGCCGGTGGCTAAAATATCCCTCTTTACCGCTGCCTCTCTTTCTCTTTGTCTGCAGGTCTCTCTGTTGGAGTTCAGCAAGTCCATCCTACGTGGGCTCAGAGGCAATATGGGTAAGACGGAGAAGAATCAATACCTCTATTTCCACCTCTCTCTCTCTCTCTCTCTCACCTGCCTCCTCCTCCTCAACACAATACATTTCACTCCTCCGTCCTTGACATTTGTGAGCACTCGCTCCTGTTCTCCTCTTGGCTTGTGGTAGTTAGTGCCACTCTGCAATGTGAAAGAAAGGAGGGGAAGCCATCACAGCACAAATGATGCTTTGCTAAACTCAAAGACGTATTCAGCCGCGCGCTTTCGTCTATATCTATACGTTGTGTTTGATTTGTCTTCTGTTGTCTCTCTCTCTCTCTCTCTCTCTCTCTCTCTCTCTCTCTCTCTGGTCCATTAAACACATGAGAAGCTCAATTCTGAATTTCACTCACGCATGACTTGGGCTTTGCTGAGGCAACAAGCCATTTAGTGAAACTTCCCTGCATCCCTTCTCTCTTTCCTCTCCACAAGCACACACACATACATACATACTCACTCAAACACACACACACATGCTCTGCTGCCATCGTCTCTTTTGTTCTTCATGTTTGTGTCATATCTCTGGGTGTGTAAGGCCACAACCTGTGATGATGACGTTAGTAACACACATCTTCGCACCGTAAACCTTCTGTTCACCGCGATCACGACTCTCTATCATAATGAACGAAACATCTTAAACACAGCAGTTGCGAGTGAGAGAAGTTACCTGGATGTGGCTCCAGTCAGTAAATTCGTAGAATACCGCCTCTCTCTCACAGTATATCACTTAATAATAAATGAAACGATGTAAGTACGACACGGCCTGATCACATACGATAGGTGCGTCTGTAGCATTGTGGTGGTGCTCTCAAAGTCGATCGTATCTACAGCAGGACTGTTAACAGCTTGCTTCAAAAAAATGGGCTCAAGGTGGCAACCGGGGCTGGAAAAAGGAACGAAAATATTTCTGTAGCACAGAATTATTTATGTTAATCTAATCTCTGTTTCTGTATGAAATAGTGTAAATATGTGTAACTTTGTGTTGAGGGCTCAAAAGCAAAAAAGGTTGTGAACCACTGTATTAGGCCATTATAGGCCATGACCAGGACTGCTTTAAGGCAATATTGGATTTTTATGTGAGCTTTGCAGCAATGTAATTAGAGCTGAAACGATGAGTCAATCAATCAGGCAACTATTTTGATAATCGATTCATCGTTTTAGTGATTTTTAAAAAAAAAATACGAATAAGAGGATTTGATGCCTTTTCTTTTTGTTGCATATGAAAGTAAACTGAATATATTTGGGTTTTAGTCACTATTTCACAATATATATCAACATCGCAGAATAAAAGAAGTTCTTAGTTCTTTTTCATATTGCCTACTCCTAATGTACTGGAGAGCTGAGAGTCAACAGTGGCATCATGGGAGCTGCTGGTGGTTTCTCAGGAACTTGATCTGCTCGGAAACTCGCTGTAATCCACGTGACGGACGTTCGTCCTCATCATCCAGTCTCCCTGAGTTACAGTGTGAACAGAAAAGCAAACCTTAATGACTCAGTTCCTGAGTGAAGCGTGGAGGATGGATGATTCATTCCCAGAGCAGTCACAGTGCAGCAGGACGACACTGCAGGAGGAACCTGGCACCTTCTTGTTGTGTCCACTGAACACTTACTTAGGCTTGACTCAGATATTCTGTTTATGTGGTCTTAGACGAGGATATTGACAACTAGTATGGCCTGTGTATGTGGTCATGCTGTTGCCTTTATGAGCTTCATTTCAAAATGAAATATCTGTTATTTGGAGAAAAGAGTGCAAATCACGTTTTGCTTGAAAAAAGACTGGATCTTGTATATTTTAGAGATAGAGATATTTACATATATTATGACTCTAAGTATGCAGGCTGTAGAGTTTTGGAAAAGAGCTCTTCACACTGACTTTCTGCAGGACGACAAGTTCTGATCCTGCGGCTACAGAAAAGTCCATTAAAAACCTCAACTGTTCTGAGTGCTATTAATATTGCAGTCCTCAATTTCTGAATGAGTGATGAGGGAATTGAGGCTGACCCAGATGAGTCTATGAATGAGTGATGATGGGTTGATTGAAAGTCTTCCACAGTAACGGCGGATGTTTCGAAGCAGAGGGAGTTGGGTCTTTTTAATCTGTGCTTCCAGGGAGAGTCGCAGCTTTGACACCTCACAGACTGAAACAAAAGAGGCAAAAACATCACCTGGCACGCTGACTAACTAACACACCCGTTAGGCAAACACACACAGGAGGTGGCGCTTTGTTTATCAGTGTAGAAACACCTGCAAATTCAAGCATTAACACGTTTGTCCATCTGTCTGCTGCTTTTTCTCTGTTCTGCGTTGTTATAAACTGGATATCTTTGGGGTTTGGACTGTTGGTTGGACAATACAAGACTTTGTGATAATCTGATAAAGATACAGAAGACCTGAACTTCACATTTCTCACCAATTCTCCAAAAGCTACAAATTCTTAATAATTTTATCGTGCTTAAAAATTAATGTAGTACTTTACAGACCAGGAGTAAGCTGTTATAAAGCATAAATAAAACAAATGTCTGTATTTTTTTAAAGTGGAGAGATCTTCATTGATAAAGTGTTTACAGTTAAAATGTTAGAAAGTCTTTAATTTCCTTTTAAGTCAGTGACATTGTTATAAAGCTTTTATTTTGAGGATGTACCATAAGAATAGATAGAATTATGTCTTATTATCAATCAAACTGTCAATCCTATTTTGATTGATAGATATTACAGAATCATTTACAGAACAAAGTAAAACAAATACCCATCATAACTTCTTGTTTTGTCCGGACAACAGTCCAAAACACAAAGATATTCAATTTACAATGATATAAGAGAGAGAAAAGAAAACAGATCCAGTGTGCTGTTGGATCCAGTGTTTTTAGATTTTGACCTAAACTAGGGAACTAAAAGTCTGCTGCTCTGATTTCCTTTCTTTGTGCAGGAGCAAAGCTAAATGGCTGCAGACCTTTTAATCAACATATCGTTTTGTTCGCTCTCCTTCTCAACACAACACACTCTGAGGGAGAGATCGAACCAAACAGCCTGTTTATGATCCGTCTTGTGAACCTGTCTCAGTTTCATCGTTTGATGGTGCATTTAGGGAAAAATCTGTTGTAGAAGAAGAAGCGATACCAAGTGTTAACCTCAGGAGATCTCAGTGCTGCGCAGCTGCCAGATGTGTTGTTGCTTTGAGGGAATGGCAAGATTCACTTTTTTATCAACAGGAAACTCTCTCTATGTTAAATTACTATCCCTGTCACCATTGTTATTTGTATCTCCACCGACATGGAAATTCAACAGCTAACTAATAAAGATGTCTTCTTTGTCTAAAGGAGACGTGAGGTATTACTGACTCTTTAAATTAATTGGCAAGCGTCAGTGGTTTAAATCCTCTAGATTACAAATTAAATACAAATTACATGTTTAAATAAGGGGTAAATAAACCAAATATGAAGTCAAATCTTCAGTCATTTTTCAGCTTTAGTGCATGCAAAGGGCACATCTCTCTGCTCTGAGGCCAAATGTGTGTTTGACGTGATCAGTATGACTGCAGTCAGTTTCAAACATTTCTTGGCAAAATGAAGGACTTTCATTTTAGGAAGGACTTCAAGATATAGCTTAGGTTTTAAACAGGCCTGTGCAGCTGATAAAGAACAGGAGCCTTTTCAGTTCATCCATCCACAAAATTACTAGGGATGTACTGATCACATTTCTTCTCTCACGATACAGATTACTTATCTGACACCAGCGCTCTCTTTTCTTTTTCCTACTTTAAAGTCTTTATACTACTTTGAACTCATTGGGATCATTTTTATGCAAGGTGACATGACATTGTGATCAGATACACACTTATATATACATACAAGGCATTCACATAAGATATGTGCTATATATATTAAAACAGTTGTTGGTTTTAATTGTGATATAAACTGATTCTGATTCTGATGGCAGATACGAGTCTGTTGAACTAAAATTTATAGCACAAAGTCAAGTGTGTTTTATGGGTTGAAAAATCAGATGCTATTTAGCACTCATATAATCTAACCAGTGCTGGTGGAGAATCACTGGTTAGATCCCAGTAGTATATAAACCTTAAAGGGATAGTTCAACATTTTGGGAAATACTTACTGAGAGTTAAATGAGAAAATCGGTATCACTCATGTAGGTGGATTTTGTTTCCTTTTGACAGAGCCAGGCTCTCCAGTTGTTTTGTAAGCTAAGCTAACCGTCTCCTGGCTGTAGCTTCACATTCGTGGCATCAATCTTTTCTTCTAACTAATAAGAATATTTACCCAAATGTCAACCTTTTCCTTTAAATATAAAACCTGCCTAAATACAGTATGTCTGCACGTCTTCTGTTGCCCCTGTTTCCCCTCCATCTGCACCGTTGCGGGGGTCCCGGGGGGCTTCAGGGTGTGACGCTCACACATGGCACTGCTTCTGCCTGTCAGACAGTAAACAGCAAATAACAAAGATGAACTCAAACAAAGCACAGCTCTGTCTGCATCTTCGGTGTATTTGCTTTAAGTTTTAAGAGGACAGAGGACGGGCTGATGCCAAATGTGGCTTTGAGGTACAGCTGAGTCGGGCATGGGGGGGCGGGTGGGAGGAGAAGAGGGATGTTCTCATTCGAGGAGGGGGGGACATCTGTCGCCCATGGCTGCCTGGTGTCTGCCTTTAGCACCCAACGTTGGTGAAAGTGAAATTCAAATTTAAAAAAAACAAAAACGTTCTGGTGTTTGTTTTTTGAGAGAAAGACAGGAGATGGATGTGTGGTGAGGCTGTTAAAGGTAGAGGGGTGGTGGTGGGTACTTCCTGTTGAAGCAGTGGAACAGAGAATGGGGGGAGGGGGATGACACAGACTAACAGCACACCTGTGGCCGGGTGTAGTTGTGGCTGGGTTCAGTGAAGCTTTTGGGCCGGTGGTAGACGTGACGCTGGAGCTCGTTTTTGTGTACGAGATGCATTCAGGGTCGAATGAAACTTCAGTGAATCTTGAAACAGCCTGTGTGGGCACCGACATGTCGATTCCTTTAATAGGTTCACATCCTCGACTGTTTTCTCTCTGATTCTTTTCACTCTTACTCTGTTTCCTCTTTAGCTGCCCCCCCCCCCATGATCTCTCCGTCTCTGTCTCAGCTATCACTATCACGTCTGTCGAGGGGTTTAGGTAGACGGAGAACCCTCAGGTGTATATTCCTCTTACCCGGGGACCCAATTAGGAGAGGCACTTCTGTCGGATGAAAAACCTAATTTGAAAAACAATAAAACATTTTTAAAAAAAGGTCGTGTTGGAAGCTTTTCATAGCACAGAAAGCTCCCGTTTTTGTTCCGTTGTCTGTTAAAAGATGACACATTTTGATCTGCATTTGCATTTTTTCTTTTCAGTGCAGTTTTTTTTTTTTAGCTTCTGTTGTTTTGTGGTGTGCATTTCAACACAAAAGTCAGCTCCTGCTCTTCGATTTTAGTGCTTTGTTGAAGCCATAAACTGATGTTGATATGAAATAAAAGTGCATAAAAATACACAAATCTAGTTTGAGGCCGACTTTTAACGAGCAGTGACTTTGCATTTAAGGCTAACTCAACACTTCTGTACACATTGTGAGCCTGCGAGTCCTTCACAGTAAAAACCTTTCAACTGTCAGGAAAGTGACAAGAGCAAGGAGATACCATAACCCCCACAAGTTAGCATTTAAATGGAGTATATAAACACACACTTGTCAACAACTATATCTTGTGCATGAACAGTTAATTAAAACTGTTTATAAATGTGTTCAAAACTCATGACGACATGTTGAGCTTCAGGGTTCATTCAGAAATAACTCAAGGTGCACTTACTAGATGTGTTCAAGATATTTCAGCCAAATCTCATGGCCTTTGATAGTGGAAAGAGTTTGCTCTGTTGTCATGGAGGGTATTTATAAATAAATAAATGTTCAATCCTATCTATTTATTATATTTATTAATATAACATAATGCATTACATTATATTGTCAAATACTGTTACAGATACTGTTATAATAACATTAATAAATGTCCGGGTAACCGTTTACAACCACATTATAATGCGTTATAAACCATTTATTAAGCTTGTGCACACTGAGTGTAAATTCTTAAAGTCACATTATTCTTAACTTAATTAACTGTGAAGCAGCTGCAGACACATGATGTTTAACAAACAGCTGCTTACTCATAACTTGATAAAAGGTGATCTAAATCTAAGATCTGCTCTCTTTTTTTTATGGTTAGTTTCTTGTTGATGGATCAGAAGTGGATGTGTCTTTTAAATGCTTGTTCGATGTGCAACAAGTGAAAGTGCGATGGAAATTATTTCGATTAAGTTGTTCTTTATTTGGAGGGTTTACATTTTCAGCACGTACAATCTGAGACACAATGAGAATATCAGGACCTAGCTGCCATGATAATATTCAGCAAACATATCACTTAATGCACATTTCCTCCACATCACGCAGCTCTACTCGTATTAATATATTCATTTAAATGTCTTTCTTGCTTGCTGACATTAGAGCTGAGTGTCCAGCGCTGATGTTGGCCTTTCTGTCTCTCACCCTCCCTCAAGCTGTGTGTGTGTGTGTGTGTGTGTGTGTGTGTGTGTGTGTGTGTGTGTGTGTGTGTGTGTGTGTGTGTGTGTGTGTGTGTGTGTGTGTGTGTGTGTGTGTGTGTGTGTGTGTGTGTGTGTGTGTGTGTGTGTGTGTATCAAGAGAGAGGACAGAGGGTCATGTGTGTGCGTCTCCATGAGTGTGCGTTTGTTCTCTTTGACTGACTCACCCTCCTCACATCCCTGATCTGAACTATTAAAAGCGTGGCTGTCCTAAGGCATGAGGGATATGATGGCTGATCCTTCACCTCTCAGCATCTCTGCCTCCCGCTCACTCCTCGCCCAAGGAGTCCCAACCTCGACCCTCGGAAAAGAAAAACTGCGGATGTTTTGGGCTTTTTTTCCCCCATTTTATTCATCACATCTCTTTTTATCCCGCTGCCTGGTTTTGAGGAAGGACAGTGAGGGGGAGTGCGGAGGAAGCTGGCTGTGAGGGAGTAAACCCAGAGAGGGGAGGGAGAGGGGAGTCGGTGGAGGTTATTCTGCTCTCGTGGGTCTGTTAGTGAGTGTACACCCATGCAGCTGCGCCAATTAGCCCTGCTATGCCTGAACCCCCCATCCCCCCAATCACCACACACACACACACACACACACACACTTATACACATCTTCTTCTAAGCTGCTTAACTGACTACACACAAGTACGTGTGTATTAGACTGTTTTTCCTTCAGACTTGCGTGTTCACTTTTTCTGCATGTGCGATTTGTAATTTAAGTTTGTGTGTGAGTGTTTGCATGCATGTCTGTGTCCATACCCCCTGTGTGTGTGTGTGTGTGTATATATATATAAGTGTGTGTTTGACAGCCAGCAATGATGCCAAGCACTGGGAGGAGAAAGGCGAGGCGCAGCTCCCTCTCGTACGATGCCGCTGTCACATTGGATCAGTCAGGCCGGTGCACAGGCAGGCAGGCTGGCAGGCAGCGGCACACAGCCGTGGGAATGACACTGCACTTCTGCTCTGGGAGAGACTGACGGAGCGCAAGCAAGGAGAGATGGGATACAGGGGGGTCGGAGAGGGGGTCAATGCTAGCTTCAGCTGTGTTTTGACTTTATGAGTTGTTGTACGTCATTAGTCTGCAGTTTTTTTTATCTTTGTCATCGTGCTGCTTTCTTAGCCAGACATCCCTAAAGGCCCTGAAAACCCATTTTCTCAATCAGCTTCTTACTCTGACTGATTGGGTCCTACATGAGCACGCAGTTTTCTGCCAAAGTAAAAACCGCTTTGGTTATTTCACTACAGAGATTTGTGAATTTCTGTTTTTGTTACGGTTTGTGTCATTGGTTTAACATGGGACAAGGCCCAGTTGGAAAAATGTTGATGATGTTAACATATTTATGAGTTTAACAACATTTAAATCAAAATGTTATGACAGTTGTGGGGTTGTTTGCTCATGTTTTCAGGCCACTGTCAATCAAATCTGATTGAACCACACTCACAATGATCTAAAAAAGCAAATAAACATTTAAAATTTAGAAAATGTTTTATAGGCAAATACTGATACTTATAGTTAAAAATACATAGTTTTCAGGGGCTTTAAAGCATTTATTTCAGACTACATACCAATTTTAAGCAAATTTTGAGTCAAAATTGTCCCTCTCATTTTTCAAAATCCTATTATTGCCCCCCACTTTTATAGTTTTTGGTTTGACTTGCTCACTAAAATCTCTCTGAACCGTGTCCTCTGATTATCCAGCTACCAAAATCGAGATGTGAAAAAAGAGGAGATGATAAAAATGAGTCCCCTTGCAGTATAAGCGCTTTGTGTGCTTTTCCATCCTGAATTTCACCTCTCAGGCTGCTACAGTCAGCCCCACCTTCTTCAAGGTTGTTGGGGCCGTACTCAGCCTGAGAGGAAGACTGCAGACACGACTCAGGGCTGAAAGTACTTCACCTTCTCTGCAGGTTTTTTGGGTGAAAATAAAAAAGTATTTAATATTTGTTTTTATGTACAGTTAATAGTCTCCTAAAAAGATGTAGTATCGAGCATCAATCAAAATGCAGTGAAGGGCAGTGCTCTTTGTAGTAAAAATGGAAATACAACATTATTTATCATGAAGTGTTTTCTATCAATGAAACCAAACATGATTATTAGGTTAGTGCATTAATAATGCAGCAATTTACTAACTGCAAAAACACTATACTGTAAAGATTAGTATATAAAACATACTGTGTACAATTAGTATGAACTTTGGAATTGGGAAACAGATTGCGTTTTCAGCTTATAGGCCGTACTAACATCCAGTGTGCATTACCGAGCATGACACAGCTTCAGTATTTCTCTGGTTTTGAAGTCCAATAAGGCGGCAAAGTATCATGATTAATCTTGTCTTCAAAAACGGGAAGCTCATACTGTTCTGCCAATAAAAAGGGTCACAAACGCTGCTTCTACTTTAACTGACTTCATTTTGCATAACTTCTGCTTCTGGCACAGATGAAGTCTGGATGATGTGGAACCAGTAGACCATACAGACATGTCTCAATTCACAGAGAGCTTCCTGTTTTTAAAAAAGAGAATCTATCAGGGCTTTTTGACAGGCTTAACAATTTCACCATTGGACTGTTGAAGCTCAGCGAGAAGCTGCAGCAGAGTAGTTATTTTCTCACTGCATACAAGAAAACAACAAATCTAGCTGCTTTCCTCCAGAAAAGAATAATGACACTGGGAAAAACATTTATATGCTTTTTTTGCCGCGAGTTAGTTGAGAAGATTGATTAAATTCTCATGTCTGTTTGTGAAATATGAAGCTACAGCCAGCGTCACCTGTAAAGCTCACTAATGAACACGCCGTGTCTCGTTTGTTTAATCCAGACAAAAAATGTTGTTGTTTTTACACTTTGGTTTATGTAAAAGTGTTAATTAGTGAGTTTTAGAGGTACTGGTAGGTAGAATTGTTTTTTTTACATTTGGACAGAGCCAGGCTAGCTGTTTCCCCGTTTTTTTTTTTTTTTGCTAAGCTAAGCTAACAGGCTGCTGTCTGTAACCTCACATATGAGTGTGGTATCGATCTTCTCATCTGACTCTTGGCAAGAAAGCAAATATTTCCCAAAATGTCCAACTTTTGTTTAAAGTTGGAGCTGAAGAGACAATCTTTACAGACTCATGTTGTATTGTTTGAACCCTGAGAACTTTATAGGAAATGTTAGTCCAGATCTCAAGGTTGCCAAAAGATACCAAATGTGACAGAATTACAGAGATTTATCAGAATAGTTTGACATTTTGGGAAATACACATATTCACTTTCTTGCCAAGAGTTAGATGAGAAGATTGACACTACTCTTGTGTCTGTATAGAAAATATAACTGCAGCCGGTTAGCTTAGCTTAGCATAAAGACAGGAAGCAGGGAAACTGCGAGCCTGGCTCTGTACCTCGGCACCACAAAAGCTCACAAATGAACACATCTGGCTTGTTGAATATGTATGTACACAAAAAAAACCTCAAATTGCTTTTTTTACACTTCAGTTAACAGACCAGATACGTGTTAATCACTTCAGCAAAGCTAAATGTCTGTAGCTCCATATTTAGCGTACAGACATGAGAGTGGCATCAGTCTTCTCATCTAACTTTTAGCAAGAAAGTGAAGAAACACATTTCCCAAAATGAACAAAATGAACTGTTCCTTTAAGTGAGATGAAGAGACCTTTATTTTAAATTCTAGTCAAGAGCCTAAGGTTTCCAAAAATACTGACTGCGTCAGGCAGAATTACAGTGAAATGTGTAAAACATGATGCACAAGACATCTGCTGTCATCCATTTTATGTTAAAATACAGAACATTTCACTCAAATTAAGTACGATTTAGTTTGGCTTAAATGAAAACAAGCAGCAGTTTTCAGGCAAAATGTTTTATCCAACTTTCGAGTTAGTCGAGGAGAACTTTAACAGGAGTTGTGGGGACTTTTCAGACGCCGTAGGGTTAAATAAGCCTACAGAAGAGTTAAGTAATGTTAAATAAGTTTAAAATCTACATGTGGCCATTGGAGTATATTGTCAGACATACTGTACATACTAGTGTGTGTCTGTGTGTGTTGTGTATACAGCAGAGTGGGTGTGAACAGGCCCAGTCCCACTGTTTGTTTGTTGTGTAAGTACACCTGATCCCTGCTCTCGCTCTGTTTAGGGGTAAGCAGCAGCAGCAGGCCACCTCTCGCTGCTCCTGGATCACCTGTTCGGACTCAGTGACAAGGTTACTGTCAGGTTAATGGCTTTGACTGTAGGCGCTGGTCACGGGAGTGTAAGTGTTAAATACTGTCATGTTCTGTTGTTTTTAGTGAAGCGCGGCATAACCTAGTTCCTCTGATATGATCGCTGTTGCTGTTGCCAGATGTAACTGAGGCAGTTCAGGTTAAGTGGGCAGCCTCAGGCAAGGGCATGACTGAATACAGGAGGACAGTGGAGCACTTTTTCCTCTCTCATTATTGCTGTGGCTTGGAGTATCAACAGTCTCATACACAGCATCTGTTGTGGCAGGTGTGTGTGTGTGTGTGTGTGTGTGTGTGTGTGTGTGTGTGTGTGTGTGTGTGTGTGTGTGTGTGTGTGTGTGTGTGTGTGTGTGTGTGTCTGTGTGTGTGTGTGAGTGCACAGGCATTCAATTCAGAGCAACAACAAAAAAAAAATACATCCATTATTCATTTCCGAAATGCAAGCAATTGTGATTAAAAGCAATTTGGGTGATATTTCATTTGGAACAAAGCGTTTCTTTTTGAACATTTCTCAGGCAGTGTGCTAATTAAACTTAAACACAAGGGAGACGGTCTATTTTAAGGACACAGCAACAGTGCTGATAATTGCTCTTAAAGGAGGAGGAGGAGGAGGATGCATTTATAGGACTTTTAGGTTTTTTAAAATTGGGATATAAAGAAAAGGAGTAGTTGCTGAAGAAACTGCTGGCCGTTTGTTTTGTGTTAAACATGCGGCTCTTGACTGTGTGTGTGTGTGTGTCTGTCTCTGGTTACTGTTGTTGTTTATATGACACTTAATAATCAGATCAGATCTCACAGAGGTACACCGAGTGACAGCTCTGAACACACATTAATCAGATTTTGCTGAAGTTGTCATCGGATACTTAGACACAGACACGAATGTGGTCAGGCCTGTGTGTGTGTGTGTAATCTTTTTCTATTTTTATGAAAAACTCTCCTGTATCACACTTCTTTTATTCTTGGGGCTCAATTAGAATATCAGCTACATCTATTATCTGCCTTTCCTAACCATATGTTCTTCTGTTGTCGGTTTTTTTGCACATATAACTGTACAAAAAGCTTAAAAACAGACAAAAACAAAATGATCCTCCAAAATACATTTGACAGAAAAAGTCAAGAAACAATAGGCTTACATTGTGGCCTACCAGCTAAAAATACAATACAAAGAACATAAATTACAAAAAACGTCATATATACAAACTAAAAAAGGAAAATATGAGGCATCAATGATGTTGATCATGCATACATATTCAAGAGAGCTTGATTGTCATTCTCTCAGCAATGAAATCAGGTCATTTAGAGATATAAAAATAACAATATTAAGAAATAACAAAAATATACATTCTAAAATATACGGTCTAATAACAACATAAAAAAACCAAATATATGTCTTTCCTTAAATGTAATGACAATTTCTTTTTAAAATGTTGAAAAGATAGTGAGCTCTTAATGACATGTCGTTCAGCTTCCCTTATCTGTGCGCCATGATATCTTAGGGGTAGGTCTGGTTTCACAAAAAAGAAGTTGAAGTTTGTCATCCAGTCTGGTTTTATGATGTGGTAGCAACATATATTTATATATAAACACACAAAGAATGCTGCTTCCCAGGTTTGTCCTCTTATATGTGGAGTTGTGTATCTATGAGTGTACATGTAGTCAAAACTAGGGCTGCAGGTAATGACTGTTTTCTTGATTAAGCGATTAATCGTTAAGTAATGAAATATGGTCCAAGCTGGAATATACAAATGGCTTGTTTTGTCCGACCAACAGTCCAAAACCCAGAAAGATGTTCAGTTTACCTTCATAGTAAAACAGCAAATATTCACATTTGAGAAGCCGCAACAAGACAATTTTTGGTGTTTTTGCTGAAAAAATGATAAAACACAGTAAATTATTAATCTATTGTCAGAATTGTTGTTGATGAATTATCTGTTGCTCAACTAATCAGTGAATTGACTGATTATTTAATATCTAGTCCTTGTTCCTCTGTTCGTCCAGGCTCGCCCAGCAGTACGTCTACCCCCAGGCGTTCCTCCAGCCCAGCCTGGTGCTGCAGTCCCAGCTCAGCCCCACAGCAACAGCCCTCGCCTCCCCTTACCTGGACTACAGCTCCGCCTACAGCCACTATGCCCCCACAGGACTGGAGCAGTACCCCTACACCCCTTCGCAGTCGCCCTCCGCTGGCTACCTCAGCTACAGCTTCTCCCCCGGCACTCCGGCGCCTGCCCTCACCGCACCCCCGACCCCTCCAGCTGCCATCCATCCTCCTCTGGCTGCTCTCACCACCATGTCTGCTGCCCCGCAGGCCTTCCTCCACTACCCTCTGCACCAGCCCGACCGCATGCAGTGAGCCGCTCTGAGTGGAGCTGCCGAGCTGATGATTTCAAAGCAGCGTGACTGTTGACCTGTGACATCATCAAGATGAGACTGGATAACCAGGAAGAGAGTGTGATGTAATCAAAAGGGCTTTCAGAAAGCACTCTCATTCCTGTTTTTTTATATATATACATATATGTATATATATATATATATATATATATTATTGTTGTAATAGTTAATGAAAATGTTCTGTTGCTACGGTCATCAGCATACGATCTGAATGTTTTTCATAAGTGGAAGAAATCAGGGACTGGAATGAGACGACTGGTAATCTTCTGGATGTTTCTCTCTGACCCCTGACCCCTCAGCGCTGAGGTTGGACGCAGGCTGACTGCTGGAGAGACAATAGGTAAAGACAATGATAAATACGTCTGTGTGACATGATGCTGCGGCTGCAGTTTCTCCAAAGGTACTGAGCTGAATGCTGGATATAAGCCAAGCTGAGAGCCAGTTCCTCTTTCAGAAACGCAGGTCCAATTACCTCCTCTTCAAGGTTACCTTTCTGTCTATGGCCTTAGAGATCTCTCTCTCACTCTCTCTGTACCTGGTTCAGTTTATGTTTGTCATTTTTATTAGTCTCTCATCTGAAATGAACAAAATGTTTATTGTACTCCCCTTTTGTTCCATTTATCTGCCGCTGGCAAGTCATTACACGGTGATAATCACAGTTTAACAGAATATGCAATTATGATGATAAAGGAAGAGCATGAATAAGGTAGACAACACTGGTATTTTGTTTTTATATTGCTACTGCTAGAACATTCCTCAGAGAGAGACTTTGTTAACACTTAAAACACAATAGAGATCACATGAAATTCCTGCAGCCGCTTATTAGACTATTTTTGACCTGTGACTTTTCTGGATTTGGTTTTATGATACTGAAATTACAAAGTTGTCAATACATATCAAGTAAATGTGTTGTAGGTGTCAAGATGTATGTTGTTACTGAATATGTGTGAGTGTGTTTGGTGTTTGTTTCTGTGTGTGTGAGTGAGAGAGAAATAGAGCGATGCAGTATATGCCAGTGTCAGGACCGAGCTCCTTCTCCAGCCCATTGTACTGCTCAGAGTTGTTTCTTTGTTTGTTTTTTCTTCCATCCAGCTGCAGAATACAGACAGACGCGATTATACTGGAGTTTCACGGTGCTGTGGCACCACCTTAGTAGTCATAAACCAAGCCATATGTCACATTTAAAACAAATATGCAAAATAAAATGAACATTTCTAAATAAGACTGAGTGTAGTCTAATTACAGTAATTGTGGTTAAAATCTGTGGGAAACAGCTGCTGCATGGGAGCTACCGGGAGTCTGGAGAGTCACACATGAGTCATATAAGACATTTTCTTGTGTCATTGAGATACTTCACACTGGTGAACTGTTGAGTTGAGGTGAAGGCCATATTGGTTAAAGGAATGGTTCAACATTTTGACACTTATTCTCTTTCTTGCTGAGAATTAGTTAAGTTGAAAAACCAGTTGGGGTTTTGCGAGGGGTTATTTGCCAGACTATTTCTTGGCCAGGTGGTTACCTGGCAAGTGCTCCTGGCCAAACATTAGTCTGCCACAGTGAAACAGCAAATTGTCATTTTTACACTTTTTTACGGATTAAACAAACTAGATATACAGTAATGTGTTAATCAGTGAGCTTCAGAGATGCTGGTAGGTGGATTTTGTTACATTTGTACAGAGGCAGGCTAACTGTTTCCACCTGTTTCCGGTCTTTATGCTAAGCTAAGCTAACTGTCTCACTGTAGCTTTATATTTACTAATTTTAGTCATTTTAATTTACTAACAGCAAGAAACTGAAAACGTGTACTTCCCAAAACTATTCTTTTCAGTGTCCAATCGACATTCACTTTGTACAAAGCTGATGTTTTTTTGTTTTGTTTTTGGCTTTATATACTGCACATTATGGCTTGTAGTCGCTCACTGTAGGCTATACCTCTTTCACACCTGTCATGAAACTTAAATAATATACTAAAACAGCTGGACGCTGTAGTTTTTAGAAAACTATTCTCATACAGGAGTAAATATTGTGTTTGTTTGGGACTATTTTCAGCTGCGGATGGATACACATATGGTGATCTTGTGATTTCCAGTAGCAGGATGGTGTAAGTGGGATCTACTTAAAATAAAATACAGTTCCTAATTTCTAGTTCATAATAATGAAGGGTCACCCAGTGCAACAGTGTGGCTCATTGATGTGTTTTAGTTATACAACACTGGAGGTTTATGGCACAGAAGAATAAGCTGTCAGGTTTTGGCCACACAGACTTGATCGCAGAATCAATTCATTCTTGTTTTGATCTTTTTGCGGGATTTGTTCACCATAACAAAAATGTAGAATATCACCAGACTTATCCTTTTAAACTGTCTTTGTTTTGTCAGGACTCTGGAGGTGGAGTCACAACTTATCAGCTGTGATGCACAAGAGCAGAAGACAGTGAAAGATAAATGAGTGTGTCAGTTTTAAACTTATCTTCTTATCAAACAGCAGCAATAGTTCGCCTTTGGGTGAACCCTGTCTTATTCAAACAACCCCTCCCTTAACTACATCTCAAACTAATGTAGCCTATAACAGCATTGTTTCTCTTAAAGCACACTCATCACTCTGAACTGTGTTGTCTTTTATGATTCAGTTTTGTCCAAAAATCATTCAGGTTCCCTCAACTAATTCAAATTTTAAATGTGAGGGTCTGACGTGTGCTCTTTTCACCCTCTTCTGGCCAAAATTATTTATTGCAGCTCATATTTTCTTCCAGGCCCAGCAACTCCACAGAATGCAAAATGTAAAGGAACAAAAATGACCCAAAAGCTTGTATCAAGTTTTTATATCATTGAAATGTTTATTGAAACGCCTTGTGCTCCCAGTAAGGATCAAATAATAAAAGGAGACTCAATGTAAAGCTTGCAGCCGATCTGCAGTGAACAGACCTACTATCAAAGGCTGGGATACAACATTTCCTTTGGATTGCGCTGGTTCAGAACAAAAAAAGCAGATGGTTTATGTAAAAATGAATATCATAGCAAATACCACAGTGAGGGGAGGAGAAATGATCATGTCTTAAAAATTGATGACAAAATGAACACAGTTAATGGTACGAAACAGGAGAGCGGTAATGAAAATAAAACAAAATAAAAAGTACTGTATCTGCAATCTTGATCACACACGTACACACATATACACACTTGCAAACACACTCATACGCACAGGCAGGCGCACACACATGCACACGCTCACTCTCACACACACACTTGCACACACATATACTGCAGAAGTATCCACACACACACACAAACACAAACCCACAGATAAAATGTAGTGATTGAAAATAGTGAAACCCTGGTAAAATCTAATGGTATCATACATCCACGTCTTGTGTCTGAAGTGCAGAAAACAAAATGAACCTTAAAAAAAAAACTAAAATGGAGATAAATTCAGATGAATAATGAAAAGCATGCCCATCTTCACTGGTCTAACCCAACTTGAAACGACCACAAACCCAGAGTGTTGCCCTCTCTAACCTACCCAAACCCCAACCCCTACCCCTCTACTCCACCCTCACTTGCCCCATGCCCTCTTACCCTTCTCATATCATACCCACATCCCCGCCTCACCCTCATCCTGCCCTCGGCCCCCCCCCACACCTTTCCAACACCCGCCTCCCCAAACCTCTCTGCTCAATTTCGGGGTTTTTACGCTCCTTGGGAGTCGCAGATGAAGGCCTGGCTGGGAGGAGGAAGCAGGCAGACGGAGGGAGACGAGGCAGCTGCTGGTTCAGGCTCTGGTCACCATTTATCAAAAACACAATGTCCAGTTCAGAATACAGAGTGAGGACCGGGGGGTAGAGGAGTCTTGTTGTGTGTTGAGGTTGATGGTTGTGAACCTGTTTATGTGTCGGTTTTTACAGTGGAACTGGAATAAATCTTATCATGTGTTAGTCTAGATGTGAGTATTTGGGTTAGTCTTGTGCGATCTTGTGTGAAGGCATGGGGGGGGGGGGCAGTGGAGGTGGGGTTGACGTAGCTCAGGGCCTTGTCCCTCATCCCTCGGCCCCAGTCGGTGAAAGGGGGCAGAGGCAGGTTTATAGGGCTTGCGTCTTGAGCTCGATGGGTTCCCCGCGGGTGTCCTGCTGGGTCTCGCTCTCGGGGGGCCGACTGCCCTTCAGTGTGGCCAGGCGCTCGGACAGACCTCTCATGCGTGGGAACAGCATGAAATCGTACAGGAGGGCGCCCATGGCACCTCCTATCATAGGCCCGACCCAGTACACCTGCATGCAGCAAACGTCAGTTATTTATCTGTTAACACAGTGTTCAGTCATTGATGATTAATGCTGAGGTTGAAATCTGCAGTGTGACTGCAGGTCTTACCCAGTGGTTGATGAAGTTCCTGAAGAGCACAGCAGGGGCAAAGGACCTGGCAGGGTTCATTCCAGCACCGGTGTAGTACATCTAAAACACAAGACACTTGTTGCTGTATTGTGTTGTAAAATATTTAATTGTTTTTAAACATCTATGTTTCCATGTGTCTCACCCCCATGAGATGTCCAATGGTGACGGAGAAGCCGATGGATAGGGCAGCAGATCCCAGGCGTCCGTTTCTCCTCTCATCGGTCACGGCGAAGATGCACACCACAAGCTGCATGGTGAGGAAAACCTCCACGGTGGTGGCCATTCCCAGACTGATGCCAGGCTGCAGCTGGAGATACACAGATGGACAAAAAAATATTTAAGAAATTGTGGTATCAGAGCTGTATTGACCATATATATATATATATATAATGAGTGTATGTGTTACTGGAAATACTGGCATTTGGTTCTTCGGGTCTTTTAAACCATGGTTTCAATAGTCCTGGATGGACTTAAACATACTTTACTGAGCTGAACCTGAATTGATACCAGTAGTGGAATCCTCCTTTACCAAATTCCTAAACTCTGAAATGTATGCCATGTATCCCATATTCTACCTCACCTCTCCCAACATTGTGATGATACTTGAAACGTCCATATTGGGTCCTTACCGTGTTCATCGCCATGTTGCCTCTCATGTTGCCGGGTGTGACCCCGTACAACACAGCAGCCCCAGCCACAGCACCCAGGCACTGGGCGGCCATGTAGAAAATGGCGCGGAAAAGAGACATTTGAGAGCCAACAAGGTAGGCAAATGTGACGGCAGGGTTGATGTGGCCGCCGCTGATGTGGCCAATGGACTGGATGAGGGTGGCAGCTGCTAGCCCAAAGCACAGGGCCACATGAAGGACATGATGAGGCCCAGTGGTCCAGCGCAGGGCAGCACCCATGCCAAAGAACACAAAGAACATGGTCCCGAAGAACTCTGCGAAGACCGCTCGCCAAAAATTCATGGATCGGAACTCCCACATGGTGACTGTTCACTTGAGGCTCTCCACCAGATGAAGAAGATTCTTTAAAAATAAATCAGGGTGAGTCTAGAAAAGGTAAATGTGTACCTTTTCGGTCCTCTTCAAAACGCCAAAAATAACAAAAAAAGGATCTCCCTTTTGCAGTCAGCTAACTCGGCTGACCAGAAACCCTCAAAGAGTCAGTTCAAAGACAAAACAGGATTTCAGAACGTCAACAGACGAATCCACTCAACGGATCTTTACCAAGCCGTGAACTGGGTCGGTAAAGTCAACTCAGCTGCGTTCGCTTGCCACCTCTGTCCACCTGTCGCAAAGACATAGGTGTGAGATAACGTAGGAGTGTGGGTGGAGATCTCAGGTGGGATCAGTTGTCAAGAGGAGGTGGGCATCAATGCTAAAGGGGTGTTTCTAAAGTAGAGACGGGGATAGACAGAGTGTCCGGTGGACCTTTTAGCCTCTCTGACGGAGGGGAGAGGGCCAGACAGGGGCTTTATAATACCCCCCCAGGGGCCCCAGGTGACGCCATAATCCCCCTGTAGGGCCAAGGGCGGGGGGCGGCAGTGCTGGACATCCTAAATCAAACAAACTTAACCCCTCTGTTGCCCCCCCCAATAACAGACCGAGGCCAAAAGAGAGGCATCGTATCCAAGAAGAGAAACAGATAAAGCGAGAATGAGTGGAAATCCATGAGACAAGACATTTAGTGGGAGGTAGAAAGATTTTGGATAAAGAGACAACAGGAAGCATTGTATCTTATATGCGGGGGGGGGGACTAGGAGGAACAGCCACGGCGAAGAGCAGCTGGAGCCGAGAGGAGAAAGTTTTCTTGGGGGCGTATGTCATCTGTTGACATATCATAACTGTCATAATCAGGGGACGCAAATGCTGATGGACAAGGACAGAAGACACACACGCATGCACAAAGACACGCACGTGCGCACATACACATACACATACACGTATATACACACATGCAGATAATACAGTTGGGGCCCCGGACGGAAGTGCCCAAAGCTAACAGCGCTGAACTGACCCATACACTGAAATGCCTGACCCTGTGAAACCATTGTCTGTAACAAGCATGTGGGCTACGTATGGAGGGAGACAAGACAAAAATACATATCAAACTAAAGCACAGAGGTAACAGCTAACAAAGCATTGTCTCAAATGTGCAATGCTAAATGCTAAAGCTACAATTGTTGCTTCTGTTTATTGGAGACAATTGTAATGAAATATAACTGGAGACAATTGCACCACCAAGCCGATGATAATCAGCAGTCCTGAGGAGGTGAAAAGCCTCTTTCTAGTGGCAGCGGTCATTGCAGAGGCCTGTGATTATGAACACTAGAACCTGAACTTGACATTGCCTCAGAGCTCAGAGCCGTCACTGGCACTGCTCCACAGCCGACGCCATGCCGTGGAGACATCTTACTAACATGTGCAAGGAGGAAAAACAACAAGGGAGAGGGGGGAAAAACAGGGAAAATGAAAACACAGATCCACAAGCAACGAACCAACAATAATTCACATAACGCAGCGGATTGTGTCTTCTGTTGTGACAGGGCCTTCCAGGAGGTGCTCGGCAGAGGTCGGCATTATGTGACAGTGTGTGTTTGCAGGAGGACGTACGACCAAAGCCCTGAAAGTTCTGCGTGCGTGTGGAGCTGGGGAATGGGAGAGGTGCAGCAGGGCAGCAGGGATGTGGGGGGGGACGGTGGGGTTACTGAGCAGCACCGGGGCATCTCGCTGACCAGTCGAGAGCCGTCACTGTTGGAGGGGGTGAGGGGGGTGAGAGAGTGAGGGGGAGAGAGAGGAGGAGGAGGAGGAGGGGTGATGATGAATGCAGAACGCTGAGCTTGCCGTTTTAACCCCCTTTTATACATGTTAGAAAGAACACACACAATGCAAAATGCTGGCGGCACTGTGGCAGTTATAGCTATTGTGCACGTTGTGTGTGTGTGTGTGTGTGTGTGTAAATAGTTTATGTTTGAGTATGTGTGCACTGTGCATGTGTGTACTCAAATTACACCACTATAGTGATACTGATTGCTAACATGGTTTTATTTTAGACTCCAGATAACACAGTGTACAATGAACATGTTTTACCTCAATTATCAGTATTATTACATCATGAATATATCGTTTTTTGTATATATTATATTGATTTTAAAGGGACAGTTCATCCAAATTACAAATAAAAAACAGATTTTTCTCACTATTAATTGTATGGAGTGTACTTACATTAAATCAGCAAATCTATCTGCAAGGCTAAATACTATTACTATACTATTATAATGGGTGTTTGTATAAATTTGGGTGAATTAAGCCTTTAGATTACATGCAAAACATATTTTAAGACAAGACGAACATGACAACTTAAGTACAAAAACACACAAATATGAATAAAGGTTTCATGAAAGCAAAATGTATCTCACACACCCAAACATGCATGTAAACACACACACGCACACACACACACATACACACACACACACACACACACACACATATACGCTCATTGTATCCATTTTAAATTACAAAGCTTATTTCCACTGAAGGTGTTCTTTCTGTAGAGCCATTACAGAGGTATGAAGGTCCATTTGATTGTGAATAGGAGGCCTTGGAGAAGAGATGGACACTAACAGGCACAGACATGAGAGAGATGTCGGACTGATTGAGAGCATCATTGAACCCACAAAGCAGGGCAAGGACCTCTTTAGCATTTCAAAGCATCTACAGACACGGGATGCAACTGAAAATGGCGAACATGAGGGTGTTTTTCAGCAGGATTTCAATGAGTCTCCATTATATATTCTAATGATGTGCAAATGTGAAAGTAACAATGCTGAATCTCACAATATTGGCTACACTTTCACGTACACTAATGAAAGGGCAACTAGGACCTCAAAGGTCACATTCAGCCCCTTTAAAACGCAGCTTCCACTTTAATTTCTCTCCACATGTGCAACAAAAAGCAACAGGCATTTTAGCCAGAATTAGTAGATCATCATGAGCCTCCAGAATGAGCTGGTGATGGGTGAACACAGCCTTTTTTATTGTCACCCGAGTTTTACATTTACTGTGTTCTCTTAAAAGGAATAACACTGTTGGACACCTGCAGACACATGATGAAAATCGAATCACGCCACATCATTAACATTTAAAAGCTAGATTGTGTAACTTTGAAACAAAAAGTTGAATTCATGAGCAATAAAATACACCCTCGCTCATCTAAATACACTGAGGGGTCTTGCTGCTGCAGCCTCTCTTTGTCTGGTAAGACCAGGAGCTTACAGTGGCTAATGTTAGCTAATGTAGATACATTAGATAGATATTGCTGATGAAACTGACATTACTGAGTTAGTTTGCAGACTTTATTACTCGCATGCTACCATGACACTACATTTTAGCTATTTTGATAATCGACAAATCATGTGAGTCATTTGTCAAGCAAATATGCCAAATGTTCACCGGTTCTAAAATGTGAGGATTTGCTCATTTGTTTCTGTTTTCTATCATCATTAACTGATTATCTTTTAGTTTTAGACTGTTGGTCAGACAAAACAAGAAAATTTGAATACTTCATCTTTGGCTCTGGGAAACATTTTATAGAAAAAAGCGATTGGTTGAAGAAATAAACCCCAGATTAATCACGTTGGGATGCATTTTGGGGTTCAGTGGCTTGCTCAAGGACACTTCAACAGGATGATCAAACAATCAATCTTACAATTAATTAAGCCACCCTCGAATTTTCTCTTAAGGTGTTACTACTTTCACATTTTAGTATTTCTTCATTTCTTCAGCTTTAAAACTCGAAACAATAATATTGAATATAGAATAAACCATTTTTTCCTCGCTAGGATCATTGGCAGCTACTGTATCATTTAGTTTTTTACACCTCATGTTATTAATATTAAAAGGGCTCATATGTGAGAAGTTTACCTAATGCACAGTTACTACCATTTGCTTTGGTCCCCACCACTGTCAAGCCTGATCTACACGACTGATGAACTGTACATCCTCATAAAAGTCACTGTGATATTGCAAACTGTATGTGTCTCTATGTGTTCTTTTCATGCACGTGTCCTCAGTTGTTTTCTTGTTTGTTGGCCTGCTTGGCTCTCATGGCATTCTGTGTGACTGTGGACAGCGATGATCCAGTCATGCTGGCCGTCTCCACAATCTCGATATCCTTACAGGTCAGACACGCCACCAGCTTCTGGCGAGAGGCACTGCGTGCAAAGAAGAACTCGTGGGACACTCCGGCCAGTATAGCACCGAGCACTGGTCCGATCCAATAAACCTATAGGCGGGCAACAGAAAAACTGGTTATACTGATATTTAAGAGCTGTGTTTAGACAGAGGAATGCTTTATTAATACTTTATCTGGATGGTCCGAGACGAATAGACAACTTAGATTCACCTGAATATCAACTGGGTTTTACAACTGAGGCAATGTTTACACTTGGGACACTACAGTACCAACACAATAATGTAAATGTACTCTATTATAAGTGAAAGTCTTGCATTCAAAATGTTACTTAAGTAAAAGTGCAGAAGTATTGGCAGCTACGTGTACTTAAAGTATCAAAAGCAAAAGTACTCGTTCTGCAGAACAACTGCACCTGTGTGCATATCATTATATAAGACATTATAAGTTACTAAACACTGATGCATTTGTGTGTGAGCAGCATTTTACTGTTGTAGCCGGTTGAGGTGGAGCAAGTTTAAACTATTTCTTGTGTTTGTATATGTTTGGTAGTTAAGTCCAACGATGAGTCCCCCTCCAAAGGGTCACACAATAAATCTGGGGAGTCTTGAGATGATTAATGGGGTAGGAAAGACGAAAAAAACAATTTCTGTGACGCAAATGTTTATACATTTTTGGGACTGAAGTGGAGTAGAAGTATAAAGTACACAAAATGTAAAATACCTGAAGTACATCAAATTGTACTTAATTACAGTACTGGAGTAAATGTACTTAGTTACTTTCCACCATTATACTTAATTCAATCAAAATCAAATATTCACTGAATTTGATTATTCAATAAATGTTACTGCTTGTATTATTCTTATCATATGAACGTTGACTAAATTGGAAAAATCAGTTGTACAGTTTCCATGGAGACATGTGGATTTTGAGGCTCTCTCTCTCACCCAGTGATTTTCCCAGAAGCCAGTGATGATGGCTGGACCAAGAGATCGTGCTGGGTTCATACTTGCACCAGAAAACCGCGCCTGACAGAAACACATTTCATATGTATACATTGCTTTTCCATTTCATATTTAAACAGTTTATTTGTTCAGCGTCTTGTTTCATGTAAATGATCCACTTTTCCTATAAATAAAAATATTTCCTTTAACGCTCAGCTGGTAGGTTGACACTGAATACATTTCCTGAATGTACAGCAGCCTCCTTATTCCTATTTAGACCCAGAAGGTTTCTTCTTTACAAACAGTGTCTCACACTTGGTATGGTACAATTTACCTGACCTGCGTGTCTATGGATTTTGAGATGAAACCCATGAAAAGTAAATGCTAATTCCACAGAAAAGCATTAGAGACTTGAGAAGCTTTTGCAAAAAGGACCTACTTTCTGCGAGACAAAATCGTTAACCACTTAGTAATCATGTTATTGTACACTGTAAAAATGCCAACTTATATTCTTTGGCATAAATATGATTCATTGCAAAGTGAGAAAGTTCTGTTAACTTAGTTAGTGGTGTACGAAGTATGAGTTGACTAAATGTTTTTTAGAAACATTGTTCATTTAATGGCACATGCTTTGTATTTGGGTTAAAACGCTCTCTGTCATGATGGATGTTTGTTACATGTCTCAGGTGAGTCACAAAAGTCAAACAATGCAAACCATAAAGACAGTTAAAACAGGGGCAGTGTAGTAGCTTTAGTAGTAAAAAATGAATACAGCTGGAAATCAAGTTAATCAACTTGTGACAACAAAACTGAGCAGCTGATAAATTAACACTGAGTTGATTATTTCTGACAGAAAAATACATCATTCTGTGTGAAAGCTCCTCCTACCCCTATTAGTACTCCAGCAGTGTGTGCTAATCCAATGGCCAGGTTTCCTGGTTCTGGGCTTTCCTTCCGTCGCTGATCCTCCACTGAGAACACAGTGAAGACCATCTGGAAGGTGCACAGAACCTCTGCGCCCAGAGCCTGAGCTGCGTTCAACTCTATAGGAACCTGAGTCAGGTAAAAGAGGAGCAGGAAAAGACAGGAATATTCAGAAAATATGTTAAGTCTCTCAAACTTTAAAAGGTAGCCCACTAACAATCTGAGAACTGACCCTGTTGACAAAATATTCTGCAGTGGTTTTCAGCGGCAGGGCCAGGTAGAGGGCCCCGGCTCCTAAAGAGGCCCCCAAACACTGTGCAGCAATATAAACGAGGGCTCTGAGAACATCCAGCCTCCGAGTGGCCAACAGAGACAGAGTCACTGCAGGGTTCACCTGATCAGAGAGCACAAACACATGCTTACATATAGAAAATGTTACAAATATTGAAAGACAATTAAATAACATAAAAAGTAGTAAGTAGGTTTATTTATATAGTGTATTAAAGATAATTTAAACATTTAAAAAACAGCTAAAACAGCTATTTTCATTCAGATCAAACCAATAGTTCCCAAACGTTTTGGTTTGTGACTCCTTCTAAAAAAGTAGTGTCTAGTCGTGGCCCCTTGTCATGTTGCAGATGTTGTTAGCAGTTCCAGCAAATGGTTATTCCCCCTCTAAACTTCTCAGATTCATTAAACAACAGTTCGATTGGTTCCATTAATCATCTTACGACCCCTCAGATTCATCTTGTGACCCTTTGAAGAGGTCTGAGCCCTAGGTTGGGAACCACTGGCCTAAACTACATACCTGTATATAAAGTAGTTAAAACCAACAGTATGCTACATACACAATGGTGCATCAGTATTTACAACCTAATAATGTCATGTATGATAATATCACTCACAGGGGCCATAATGAATAGGTTTATTTTTGATACTTAAAGGACATTAAACTAATAATACTTCTGTACTTTTACTGAAGTAGGATCTTAAATGCAGGACTTTTACTTGTAATAGAGTATTTTGACATTGTGATATTGGTACTTGGAACTTGGAGTAGTTCTTCCACCACTGACAGCTGCTGTGTTACCATCAGCAAAGAGTCTCCATCAAGAACAAGTAAATCAGAGAAAGAAAAAATAACATTTTGAAATGAATGTGTGACTATGAGACATTCACCTGTGCCCCACTTATTTCTCCAAAACAGTGTCCCAGTGCAACAATCACCGCACCCACTGCCACTGCTGGGTACAGGGGTCCGCCGGGGGCCTCTCCAGGGCCTGGCACAGAGGCACCCAGCACGGCGCTCACTAATACCAGGGTGCCGAGCAGCTCTGCCAGCATGGCGCGCCAGAACTGCCGACTACGTAGCTCCTCAGAGAACGGGGACATAAACAAAGACGGTCTATATTTAGATCACCAAACATCTTCTTTTTTTTTGGTTTTGGGGGTAAATAAAAACTGGAATCTTAGCTCAAACCATATAAGCTCTAGGATCCATGATCAAAAACATTGAACTTATTGATATAATCACAAAGCCTGACAAAGGCTGTTTATGCTGACAGTTATGTTTATCAATCTACTTCCTTAGTATAGCTGGGCGATACGATAATTATCTAGACATAATTTCCCTCGATAGAAACATAACAAATGTTCGCTAAATGTTCGATATAATCAAACCACCCATACACTGGGGGGGGGCTAATGCACCTTAAATGCTAGTTGCCACCCACCATCAAACAGAAGAAGAAGACAACCAGCCAATCATGTTGTTGTTGTTTAGAGATATGAGTACAGACACAGTGGCTGAGGCGCTTGTAGTTGGAGCGGAATGAGCAAAATAAATCAGCCTTTAAACAAAATAAATAATGACTTAACATTTATCGTGATAACATTTTTGGCCATATCGCCCAGCACTATTCTCAAGAAGGACCTTCTACTGCTGTAAAATGTCGAAGATGACACGAGTGGTCTTAAAAACACCAAAAGAGACATAGAAAAGTTTATTCTATCACTATATCTAACACAAACAAGTCCATGACTCCATGTCAGTAAGTTGTATTTCAACACTTTTGATAGAAATGGATAAAAAATGCATCAATTGTCCCAATGCCAATTAAACACTTCATAACCATCTGTCCTTTAGCAAAGTGCTGCCATAAAATTCATCTCCATGGTGAAAGCCATGTTAGTTAAATGAGTTACTCTTTTGATTCTGGACCCTACAAGAGGAAACCATGAGGGATTTAAACACTAAGGCAATAAAATAAGATGCTTACCTCACGCCACGTCATTTCCAACTCAATGTTGTCCTCAGGTTTTTTTGTTTGCTCTGTGGGTCCGTCTGTTCGTCCGTCTGTGTGTAGCTGTCGGGGTCTGAGGGCTTCAGGGTCTTTGCTACATCCCTCATTAACTTGTAGAGTCTGAGAGGTCCTTTGATGAGAGCAGCCTCCCCCCTCTCAGTCTCTCTCTCTCTCCTTAGCCCACACCTCAGGCCCTATCGAGGCTTCCTGTGCACAAACGTTAGTCAGTGCAAGAACCTTGAAATATGTCTCTACAAGGTTGTATGTATAACACTCAACCAATTTCCCTCCAACACATTCTACCGACCTTGAGCAATTTAATGCATCTTCAGAAAACTACCTGGAGCCTTTCACTTATCGTCAAACTGAAGTGATTGTGGCCACTTCAGAGTCTGGATGAATCAAATACACAGCTGGTTGAAACATTGCAGTGAGGACACAAAATGATCTAACCACTTACGGAAAAGGACTGAAATAACGTGATCATAATCATAAGCGCTGCTACAAAAGTGGGTCATTTAAAGTTGAAGTTGAACGCCAGTTAGTGGCATTTGCCAGCTTCAAAGGTTGTCTGTCAGTAAGTAAATTAATACTTTTTTTTGTTTCAGAAAATGTATTTACAGAAATATATCAAATGGAATCGTCTCGTCTCTAAACTAGTTTACCTATATTTTCCCCAAATGCTGCCAGATATACACCCCAAAGTATGAATGGCCTTAAGTCTAGTGATATTCTCTTTATTTCTTGAAAAGACCAAAACCAAACAATGAATTGATCCTCTAATAAGTATTGTCTGTGCAGCCAAAGCCTGATATATCTTGTTCCTCTGCACTGTAAAACTTAATCCCTGGTACACTGTCCTGCTGCTGTAAATACTCACTAGAACACCAAATGTGTATAAATCCACAGCTGGGAATATAGCACACACATATGTTGTACAGCTGTTTAAGGAAATTACTGAGCCTTTTTTTAAATGAAACGATTTATTTGCTACGCTAAGTTAGCCACGTGGCTCTCTGGATGGCAACGTTGTTTTGTCAGTTGGTCGGTCCACCGCTTTGGTCCAGACTGGGTTCACACATTCATAATGAAAAGTGATCCCCGACTTTTCCTATTGGTCAAAATTTTTGTTTGTCCATTACTTTTGTTTACAACTGACATTCCAATCAGCCGCAACTGTGCTGTACTACTGGTTAGTGCTAATTATCAAACGTTAGCATGCTAAGATGTTAAAGTAAGATGGTGAACATTGTAAACATTATACCTGCTAAAAGTCCACATGTTAACATTGTTATTGTGAGTATGTTAGCATACTAACATTAGCATTTAGCTCAACAGTTTTGTGCCTACATACGACCTCGCAGAGCTGTTAGCGTGGCTGTAGACTCTTATAGTCTTAGGTCATAGACAAGGCGCTAAAATGAGTATAGTTGGTTTTGGTCTCTTCATGGAATTTGATGACAACAACAAAAACATAAACTCATCACCAGTCTTTCCTTTGATAATGTGACAAATACTGTATATGCACATTAACATTAAGGTGTTTCTGGCTTGTCCTGTCGTCTCCTCCAGTCGGGCTGAACTGCGTTGGCGTGTCCTGAGCACCTGGCACCCATTACTGCTGCTCAGCCTGATTTTCATATCAATTATAGGAGAAAGGGACCATTAGTGAGCAGAGAGGACCAGAGCAACGAGAACAGACCACATCCTCTGCTTTGAAATGATCTGCTGGGTCATACACTGCATTTCAACATCAGATGATATGAGATAAATATGACTCTTCTTTCTGTCCGCTGATGCTTTATCTTCTGGAGGGAAATGAGGTTTTCAAAAGGTCCAGATTTGAAGTGAAATGGACAGGCTTTCCGTGTTAAACAGAAGAAGAAATACAGTAAGTATTGAATAAAAGCAATGGCAAAGGTACAAACATGATGAACACATGATGTCCTCCCACTCTCCTTTTTTTTTTTCCTTCCACAAACTAGTTGTGAGGTGCAGCTCTGATCACCATGGGGACAAACTCTTTCATGATGCTGTTGCCATAGAGCCTATTGTGATGCTGCATCTGTGCACGCTTTTCATTTTCACTCTTTGATATCAAACAAACGCACACCTTGTGAAGAATTCCTCTGTTTGACTGAAAACAGAGAATATTCACCTTGGCGATGCAACAAGTACGTCATGTCAGCTGTGCAACATCTCGATATTGATGTTTTAAAATTGTGTTATTTCTCCATTTATGTATTTATGTGTGTTTTAGCAGCAGAGTAGAGGCAGCTGACATGATGTCTGTGGTGATGTTTGGAGTCCCAACTGATTCTCCTGACCCTCCAGGCGTCAGGGGCCCTCAATCTGGCAGGCTGAGTCCAGAATGAACTGGTTGGTTGGTTTGAGGGGTTGGGGGGTAGGGGGTAGGGGGGGGGGGGTTGTGCGCACTATTATGCCGTGGATTACCCCCTCCTCTCCACGGCAACTGTTAAACTGTTATCCCCCCTTTTGTGGGGCTAAGCCCAACTGTGTGGATCGGGACGGGCGGGGGGCACACTGGAACCCGCTGGCGTGGGGAGTTTTCAGCCCCCTCCGCTCAGATTGCTGACACTGACACAATTTCACACACACACACTAATATATACACATTCACACAAAGTGCCAGCTAAGGGATTTGAGGGAGCGGTAGAGGGCAAAGGGAGAGATGCACTAAAAGACAATACACACTTTTTTTATTGTTTTAATTCTGACTATATCCATATTTTTTAGTTTTTAGATGCTTTGTAGATTTAAGTGTAGAATATAAGTGTGTGTGAGTGTGTTGTACTTGAGTCTCTACCACTGTAGAGCAGCTGGGAGTGATGGTAGGACGTTCCCAGCAGCATGTGCCTCAGACAGGACTCTCCAGGGAGCTGCAGAGCCCCGCCCAAATACTTCAGCATATTTCCATCATAATTAAGGGCTCTTTTTCCGCTCTTAAATGTGACACATTGCAGTGGGCTTGTCTTGTGATACACAGTGAGTTTTAGTGGAGGTATGAGGTGAGCAGGCGACGTGTAAAGGGCGCGTGAGATTATTTGGAAAATGTTCATCTGCCAATAAATCCTAAAGTGATTTAAAAGCATCACCTTCTTTTCAGGTATGCTGTAGTTGTATTTATGGCCATGACACTTAGCAGGAATATTAAAGAAACCTTCAGCACACTGTAAATGTAGCACTCTCGTATCATATCAGTAAATGGTACTGAAATGTGGGAGAGAGAGATGTTTTAACTACTTAATTATACTGGAATCCACATCACAAATTCCACCATTCATTCCTATGAAGTATAATATAGAGGGTCAGTCAGGTTGTTTAGATGGTATGTTGGCATGTGGTTGACTGTCTGGTGTCAATGAATCCACAAGTCAGTCTATCTATTCGTGCATAATGCTTTAAGTTCTCATCCATATCTAGGGCTGCAACTACGGATTATTGTTATTATTGAGGAACATACCTGTTTTCCTGATTTATTGTTTAGTCTGTAAAATGCTCAAAACAATTTCTCAGAGCCCACGGTGATGTCTTTAAATGGCTTGTTTTGTCTGACCAAAAATCCAAAAACCAAAAGATGCTGCGTTTAATGTTCAGCAATTTTGTTAAAACGACTGAAACAATTAATCGATCATCAAAATAGTTGCTGATTTCAAGTTTTTTAGTCAACTAATTGTTGCAGCTCTATCTGTACAATATATGGTGAAAGTGCAATAGTTGTATTAATTTGCTGATTTAACGACTGTACTCTTTTTTTAATAACCTCATTCATACAATTGATTTGTAACAAAACTCCTAGTGGCACTAGATCAGTTTGTGATGAAAGTTTATCAGCATGTGCAGTATATCTATTTCTCTAATCCTGTTCAGAGTCAGGAGGCTCTGAAGTCTATCCCAGAATGCACTGGGCAAGTAGGCTGGGTTAACCCCAAAAAGGTCGCCAGTCTATCACAGGTCTAACACATACACAGATACACAAAACAACCCCAGATTTAAGATAAACATGGGGAACACACTCAGATATAAGAGAAAGAGAAATAATACTCTCTACTAGATGTGGTTTTTATTCAACTCACAGTACATTCTACAGATGCACACGTGTTACATCACCTTAATACAACAGAGTCTTGTAATACCTCCTCTTAAAAATGATGAATTGGTCCTAAAAATATAAAGGAACAAATTTAAAGTCACCAAAACTGTACATTATTAAAAATTCACTTGACACCACGTTTGGTTTTCATGTGTTTTTTTTTTCTTTTTTGAAAAAACGTCTGTCCCTTTAAGTGTAATAAGGAACATCAAAGTTTATTTCCTACCAACGGATTTGAGTTCAGTGTAAGAAACATGTTTAAATAAAACCCAAGAGTGTGGAGTCATCCCGTCGCCTTCAGAGCACGCCAACCATGCAGCGCGAAACATCGTACATTAGCCCTCGTACAGCACAAAAATCAATAAAAAGGAATGTAAGACAGAAAACCGGGCAGGAATGTGCCCAGTACCTCATTATCAGAGCTCATTTGCAATTGTAGTCTTTAAAATGGATTTTCGCCTTGAACATAACCACCTTTAGATGTTTTCGCCTGGTTAGACGAGCTACAGACAAGCAGAAGTATGAGTGTCATTTTCAGCACAAGTCATTGCTCTTTTGCAGTTTTGAAGCTGCAAACACCATCTTGTCTTGGGGCAATTTTATAGTATATCAAGAGCAATATTTCAGTGCGAGCTGTGTGTTGTAGTAGCATCCTTTCAGGTGTGTACAGTCAGTGACACAGATCAGGTGTAACTAGTTGATTATTTACTCTCAACAAGTGGGACAGTGAAATCTTAAGAGTCTAAGCCCAGACTGACTGAAAATAATCCTCCAGTTTCAGAAACCAGTGTCTTTCACACAGCAGCAGAAGGTGGGTATGTGTGTGAAATTGTGTGCATGTTTGTGTGTGTGTTGGTGAGAAGTGTGTATGTATGCGTGCAAGACTTTAAGTGGAGGTTATACAACGTCTACTCGTGACAGTCCAAGAACAGATTCCTTTTAGTTTAACTGGCCTTTTCATAAATCGTCTAGACATCTCTATAAGGTAATCTGTACACATTCACTACAAGCTATTGCTATTAAATAATCCCAGCTATTGTAATCTTTATATATATTTATATATAGAATATATAATAAAAATATATTGAGCAAAAAAATTACTTCTAGGCATAAGACCACGTTACATTACGTTTCCATTGAACAGGTAAGAAACGGCCCAAGCTCTGTGAAGAGTTTTGATCCATTTTGTCGTTGCTAAGCAGGTCCAGAGTGCAGCAGTTAGGCTACAACAGTGTGATCAGTCCCTGACCTTCAGTACGAATGTGAGAGCCAAAACACTTGGGGACTGAGACCGTGTTATCGCCCCCACAGCAGGGCTTGAACAATGGCCTCGCTACGACATGGGGCTTGTGAAAGGACGTGACAGGAGAACGCAAACGGGAGATGAGGTGCTGAGGTGAAGATGAGGAGACACGAACAGGAGGAAGGAAAAGTGAAGAGAGACATGTTCTCGCTCTCTGAGACGGGGAATGGGTACAAGTTGAAGCCAGTTCAGCTGTGGGCCTGGAAAAGATTAGGCCGGTAGAGGAAACAATAACAGACAAATAGCCAAAATCTATACATATATACCTATACATGAGAGAATACACATAGCTGGAAGAACCCCCAGACAGTCTTAGCGGTAATGGAGAGAGTGTGACTGGGACGGTGAAAGCACCAACAGTATACAGCCCCACCATCAGGGGGAATGTCGTAGGCTCCTATTTGTCCTTATTTGAGTAGAACTCCGCCCAGCGGCTCTCAAAGAAACGCCTCATGGAGTGTCCGGCCATTCCCACCTCCGATGTGTCCTCATTGAACAGAACACAGTTGTTGAAGACGAGCTGAGCGTCTGCCGCAAACTCCTCACAGCTGCAGTACCTGAAACAAGGAAACAGCAGAGAGAAAAGACTGATATTAACAAGTACCAGAGAAGGACATATCAACGCCTGAAGAGCCTCCTCTTCAGGACTGGATGATAAGAGTTAGGAAAAGTTGCTGCATATCAACGAATGTCATATAGGATGCACCAGGACAGACGAATATTCCCTCATGTGTATTTGTTTTATGAATGTGTAAGTACAGAACAATCAGGCAACAAAACCATGAGCAAAAACACCTGGGGCCGGGGAAAGTTACTGATGCTATATTTCAAAACAAATATAAATTAAAAAAAAAAAGAGAGGAAGATCAAGTAACATGTAACGCAGTGACCCTTGAACTATTGTGCATGAGAGCTAATAAATAAAGAAGTAATGAAACATATAGCACGACCCGCCCTTACCCTCCCTGTAGCAGTCTTTCTCTCATGGTGAGGAAGTCCATGGGGTTCTTGATGATGCGGCGGTAGCCTGGCACCAGTCGGGGGTTGACGGGTTCAAGGAACGGCCAGGCATCAGCATGCGCTTCCATCTCCATTAGAATGATCCTGGTAGGAAATAAAATGAAATAATTAACACAAATCCATCACAACATAACAAAAGCAAATGTCACCCTGTTGACTTCCTGTAACATTGATGAAATGATTCTGTATGTAAATAGCTCAACAGCGATGAAGGCAGGACTCACTCGCAGAAGGTGAGGTCAGGCTGGTTGCGGGTGGTCATGCGACGTCGCTTAGCGGCAGCGGCACCTCCTTCTCCAGAGTTACGGGAAGATGAGGACGGTGCCACGGTCTCCTTGAACCGCGTTGCCATGCCGCCACTACGTCGCGTTGTCGTCATCTCATCTTCAGAGCTGTCGTCTTCATATCTTCTCTTTTTCACCCTGGTCCTCTTTTTGCACGAACGCGGTGACTCACTTTCCTCCTGAGAGACAGAGCGAATAAGGAAGCAGATTGTGCTGATGAGGAATGAATGTAGCGGAGAACTAATTACTTGGAAGGAAAGAATTGCTGCAAAACGCTCTTAGATTTAAAATGGCTCTAATTTTTGTTCAGTTTGAAGTTAGTCAAAAATCACAGGACGGGTTCTGACCTGGGCAACACAGGTAGGACAAAACCAGTCTCCCTCTGGCACCTGGGTGATTTTGGGCCTCAGGCAGTACATGTGGCAACCACGATCACATCCATCACACAGCAACAGGCAATCATCATTGTCTCCCTTCCTGCAAACCTGGCAAGTCTAACAAAAAGCAATCACAGAGAAGAAATCCTTATTGTCCTTATTGAATCCCTTATTTTTTGTGTGTGTGGCAGCATGGTCCCAAAAAGTTAGGGACACCAGTGTCCAAGAACAATCTTGCGAGATAAAGTTACTTACCACTTTAGTCACAGATCTCTCCCAAGCAATGGCCTTCTCCAGCTGAAGTAAACACAGACAGACCTGGGGAGCGCTGCGACAGCGATCCAGAGCCTGTCGCCATGTTCGTAGTCGAGACGTGATCTCACTTTCCAGACTGGAACAGAAGAAAATTATAAGAAAATTAGGACAAAATATAAAAACAAAACTCATCCTCTGCACTCCAAAGAAAGCCCGTTCTTCTCACCTGATGACATCCATGGGATGCTCTTCTCCTGGGGAGGGGGTGAGAGGAGCGAGGCGCATCACTTCGGCTGGGTTCCAGAGCGGCTCCTTCAGGTAGCGTCTCTCAATGTTTCGCTCAAGATTGGCCAACCGCAGCACAGCCAAGTCCACCGGGTGCGTGGCGATACGTGGCAGGCCAGACCACTCCTTCTTAGTTCGCACAATCCAGTCATCTTGTGGGTCAGCGTCATGTTCGTAGTATTGGAGGTCATCACGTGTGGAGTCCGGATCCGGGATTGTGTAGGGCTTAAAAAAGGGGACAGAGTCGAGACAGGGAGAGTTTAAGTATCGGAGAAGGAGATGACTAAACAGAAGTTACGCAGGAATTTTTACAAGACTAAAGAATTGTGAGGAACTGTTTTATCAAGTGTTTTAATGGTTACCTGAAATTCTGCCATTGGTGTCTCTGTGTTAGATTCAGCATCATTCATTGCGATCTGAGGAAGTGCCTTTCAGAAACACAAATAATTCATTTTTAGTACTTCCTAGCTGTTTTTAGCTACATTTCATATTGTTGTGAATGGGACACACAGACCTCACCATTTCCTACTTGTTTCAATGACAAGTGCTACATGCAAGTCTAAATATTTTCTGTGCTGCTCTCGTCTCTTAGAATCACATTAAAAAGATCATCATTTATCTTGTTATTGTAGATTTAAAAAATCATCACATGTTGTTAACTCAACTTGGCAGATAAGAAGTGACTCACCTTGAGATGGAGGTCAGCGGCAATGACCCGCTGCTCCAGGTCCTCCACCCACTGTAGGGCGCTGATGTCAGTCTCCATTGCCCTCTCCTGCACTTGCCAGGGCTGCTGCAGAGCCTCCAGTAGCACATCCTTCTCCTCTACCTTCAACTCAAACATGGGGTCTAGCAGGAAAGGAGTAAGAAAAAAGGATGAAGCACGATGACGTCAAGTCAAAACAGTAAATGGAAAGAGTTAAAATGCTCAGAGTCAAATTCCATTGCACACATGAGATTTATCAACAACACTCACCATCGATAGGTTTGGTGCAAATCTCAGCTAAGCTCTCCATATGTTTGGCCAAATGCTTATGGAGCACCTTCTCCCTGATGCCCCTTGGATGGAGGGCCTGTAAGGTGCTATACAGTTCCTCTGGACTCTTGATCCACCACCAGCCACGTACCATTGCTGGAAAAGAAACATATGCATTATACGACACATTCAAAATGACTCTACTTGTATTTTTCATCGAGAACACCACAATAAATGATTGTGATATATATGTTGTTGTTATACTACTTACATGCTGGTATGGGCTTCACCACCAGTTGTGTGAAGTACTGCTGTTCGAGCTCTTGGAACACAGAGTTGGGAGGTCGGCCACGGCGTTTGGCTGCAGCTCCTCGTGGCCCTCTGCGGGCAGGACTACTGCCTCTGCTACCTCTCCTCCGCCTGCGACCTGGCCTGGCGGGGGTAGTCGGGGCAGGAGTGGCAGCAGGAATGGGAGCTGGAAGAAGCTGCGGGGGTGCTGGTGTAGCGTCAACAGTAGGGGGAATATCCTGTGGGGTTGCTGGGGTCACGGGAACAGGAGGACCCAAGCCAGGCAAGAGTGGGTCCGGCTGAGGGGCGGGAAGAGATTGTTTATTTATACACCATACAGAAGACTCAAAGAGCGTTATTATAGAATAAGTAAATGTATTCGTAGTTATGATTGTGGTGGCAAACCTGCATGAGTGGAGCAGCGAGTGGGGGCAGAGCACTCGGGATCTGAGGGAGGAGTTTAGGGGGTGAGGTGGGTATCTGGGGCTCAGTTAGAGAGTTGTCATCACATGGTTGCTTGGGGAGCAGGTTAAACCACTGTCCCTGTTTCTCTGCCATCTCCTTCACAGTCTCCTCTGGTCGGTTACCCTCTGGAGCGTCACCTGCTGCTGAGCATGCGCCGTTGGTCACTCCTTCCTGTGATTGGCTGAGCCAGCTCTGGAAAGCAGCCTGTGTGAGGTCTTGTGTGCCACTGTTCGGTGATCCCGGCCCTTCTTCGCCCCCAGACCTGACGCTACTTCGACGCCGGCGGCGAATCTTTGCCGTGCGGAGGTGAAGCTCCACTTCTGGTTTGATTTTTCGAGGGCGTCCTCGTCCTCTTGGCCTGCTCATTAGGGATGCAGTGCCAGGGAGGGGGTCGTCCTCTGGAGACGAGGTCTGGGCCTGGGCGGGGGTAGCAGACGGAGGAGAGGAAGGTAGAGTAGGAGGGGGAGTGGTAGGCATGGGGGTCTCCTCAACTTTGGGCTCCATTTTGAGGAAGGTGACAGGAACCTCAGCTACAAGGACATCTCCAGAAGCTGCACAATAGAAATGTAAAGAAAGTTTAGACGAAGATAGACAAATTTGTTAAGTTTGTCTAAAAATGGGGGGGACACTTAAAATGTATTCTCAGACTCACTCAACAGCTCTCCTGGTCCCTCCACCAGAATTCCTCCGAGGTGAGGTAGAGCCAAGTATCTGCGCCGGTAGCGGTCCTGGCCCAGCAATGTGGCCCGCATGGAATGAGATGACTGTAGCAGCTTTTTACGGAAAAATGCTTGGCGCTGTCGAGATCCAAAAACAGAGGAATATTTAATATAAAGCAACATAAATGTATAAAGCGCTGCGTCTGTGTAGCATCAGGCTTACCTTGGTTAGCTTATCTATCTGCCTTTCCAGCTCTGGAATGCTAGCAGTGGTGGGGCTCTCACTCTGTAACAGAAAACAGAAAAGATGAAAATAAAATGTAGGAATTAACCATTTCCAATACTGAAAAAAACACCACAGCAGATACGGACATCACTGAGTTTGGGCTCTTCTTTGCGTGCACGACGGTTGCCTCTCTCCACGGCTAGGCCACTCTCCTCCATACTGAGGTTCTCTTCCTCGGCCACTCTGGCACTGCGCCTCCTCTCCTCAAAACACAGCTCTTCCTCTGAGCGTCCTGTACGACGCGCTAGTGCCGCCTTCAGTCTGCAAGGGAGAAAACAATCAGGATCAACATGTCGTGTGGCTCCGTGCTTCAGTTACAAAAAAAGATCTATGCAATCTGTGAAATTTTCTGTATTTGAAGAGAAAATCATTATCTTACTTGCGCAACTTCCCCTCAATGATCCACTTGTTCTTCCTGTAAGTTGCCATGTTTTCTAATGTGTTGTCAATGTCACTGAAATATAAAATGCATACATTATTGAAGTAAAAATAAATGTAGTAGTAAGAAACTTTTAGATTCAAGAGTAACCTACAGAATAAATAATGAGTGCTCGTTCTAACCTTGTCACAATGTTGCTGCTGTTGAGCTCTTCCACCAGAAAGCCCAAGATGGCTGCCTTGGTGTCAGGAGGCAGGGCATGAAACGTTTTGGTCCTCATTGTGTTGCACACTTCTGTATCATAACCATGAGATTCCAAAAAGATGCGAAGTACTTCTGAGACTGTGCTGCGGGTCAGCTCTAACTCAACCAGCTTTTCCCCGAGGATCTTTATAGACTGAAGGATGGGATGGGGAGAAGGGGAGGAAAAATGTAGATTAAAATGTTTATCATTCGTTATCAGGAATTGCGTTAATGGAAGAAATGCTCAAACTGTATCACACACCTGATAATATGACGGCAGGCCTGGATCATGGAGTGCAGCCTCCACCAGTTTCATCAGTAGGTCCTGGACCTCTCCTTGGCTGTCACCCAGGCCTAACAGGCCCTCCTGCAGGGTAGCGAGGCTGGGGATATCCTTGGGTACATTGAGACCAATCACCTTTCCATAGCCATGTAGAAACTCAACTACAGCTAGGCAGTGTGCAAAAGCTGTGCCAGATAGAACCACACCAGGGATGCGCGACAGCTCTGGCAGGAGCTGATGGAGACAAAGTGCAAAAGGTCATGGTCACCTTTTATAAATCTTCTGCAATCACAGCAGTAATACAGCAGACTAAAAGAAAGAAGAAACTTACTTTATGGTCGGTGAGACACATGTCCTCTGTGGGCTTTTTCAGTTCTTCTGCGATCAGCTGCTGTCTCTTCCGCTCTTCCAGACGTCTCTGGGTCTGCGCTCTCCTCTCTGCCGCCCTCTTAGCTGCCAGAGCAGCCTGAGCTGCCGCCTCTGCCTCCGCCTGGGCTTTAGCCAGAGCCTTGGCTTTACTCCGAGCACCCAGCACCCTCTTACCCTGAGCTATCCTCTCCTCATCTGTCTGCTGTATTGGTGGGGGAGCCTCGACCTTGACGGACCTCCTGCGGCCAGGCTTCTTGGGCTCTGCTGACTGTGTGACCTGTGGGGCTGTCGGGTCGGTTGGTTCAGCCCTTGCCTCTTGGTCCTTGGCCTCTGGCTCAAGCTGAACCCACAAAAGGAAAAAAAGGACAGGTGGAGGTGAGGAAGAGGTGGTGCTGAGGAAAATGCTGATATATCATCTTGTGTTGCGTGTTTGTCTGTACCTTGGCTTTCTTTTTTGCCTCTTTTATCTTCTTAATCTTTGCATCCTCCCTTCTCTTCATTCTTGCCTAAACAATAAACAGCAGCAACAAAATCAGGACAAGATGTCAACAGCATAACAGCTCAACATTACAAACAGTCTGAACTACATACCTTTCTCTTCATTTTCTTTTTGATTTTTGCAAGTTTCTCCTTTTCCTCCTCCGTGAGAGCTTCTATATAAAAAGGGAATACAAACAGTTAGCTACAGTATAAACTTCTTGAGGTTATTTGATAAGCAAGACACTTGGTCTTAAGACTCTTGTATGCCAAGTCTGAATTTCTAGCTATAAACACATAGCTGTACACACCCTGTACACTCACACTTCCTCCTGTCTACGTACACTTACCCTTAGCCTCAAGTCGCTTCAAAAGCTTGGCATCAACTTTGCTAAGGAGGTCAATCATCTTGGGTTTGGGAGGTCGACCAGGGCGGCGAGCCTGCCCTCCCTTCAGGGCACGAACCCTGCGGGGTTTCTCTTTATCGGGGTTTGGAGGTCGACCTCGGCGGCCAGTGATGGCCATGATCATAGAGGGAACCTCCTCATTAGCCAAGAGGACCCACTTCATACCCTGTTACATATTGTAGAGAAGGATGAGTCCCCAAAATGTCTTTTACACATTTCTGACATGTTTACAACATCATGTGTTTAACTGTGCAGTACTCTGCAAACATACAGACCTCAGGACTTTCTCTTTCTTCATAAAAATCTCCAATAGGCATGCGTGGGCTGAAGCTGAAGTGTTCTCTGGTGACCACACTGTCTGTGTGTCTCTTCAAGTACTGGGCAAAGCAATTACAAGAACAGGCAAGAGAGAAAGAAAATAATGGTCAGAGTTTTTGACGTTATGAATACATCATCTGTTGTATACCTGAAAAGATCTTTATGGTTTTGTTTTCTAGGCAGGGAAATTCACCTTGATTATTTCCGGGAACTGCTTCATCCTCCTTCCACAAGGTGTGTAATACCAGGTTTCGCCCTTCATGCGGTTCTCCATTTTCTTCACACGAATCTCCCTCCTCCAACTACAGCGAAGAGAGTTCATTATTACACTCCTGTCGTACAGCAGCCGTTTTAGACACAGCAGCATAGCAACATATATAAACACTGCACACACCAGAAAACTTTTCAAAACTAAAGAAAAACACTGACTGATGAACGGTTTTTGCATCTTTAGCCAATAGTGATCTTAATCTAAAGAGGAGGCTTTTAGGTAAACAAACGATGGAATAATAATAAGATGAACAAAATGAGGAACATTACCCATGCTGCAGTGGAAACTGAACCTGCTCCTCGGTTGCGACCCTCCGTCTGTTAGATTCACCTGTTCAAGAAAATGCACACAACCAGGCTTAGCATTAGACTGTTACACTGTAATATCATGTCTCAGTAAAATGCCTCAACTTGATGTGAAAGCCTCTCATAAAAGTCTTCTTCATTACCTGCAGTGGAGCTGTCGTCATCATTTTCATCATCATTTTCGGCATCTTGTTTAGGTGTTTTTGCTACGTTTCCTTCTTGGTCTTGTTTCTTGACCCTTTTCGCCTTCTTGGGTTTCTCGACTGCAGTGTTGATAGCTGAAACGTTGGCCAGAACAGCTTCAATTGTGGCTGTGATTGGATCGACCTCATCTGTGGGCGGCCCAGCCTCTCCACATACATCCGATGTTTCTTTAACATCCACCTTGACGGACTTCTTCCTCTTCCTGCCCTTGGGCACCTCCTCTTTATTGCCTCCCTCTTCGTCAGTCTTTGCCTTCTCCACTTTAGGGGTTCGAACCCGAGGCTTCCGCTGGGCCTCCTCAGGAGCTTAAAATCAAAAAGGAAAAAGACAAAAAATGTTTTAATAAAATATAATAATTTAGTAACATTTAGTTGAAATCAGAATGTTGAATACCTGGAGTTTTAATCCATATTGCCTTTGGAGTTCGAGGTTTGCGTGGTTTCCCTGGGGTTTTCAGATGTCCTCCAGCAGCTGGCACAACCTGATCAGTTACTGGTTGGAGGGGGTGTACAGCAGGGCCCTCTACTGGGGTACTGAAGGCGATGAAGTTCTCATCTCTCATCTTGAAGCTCGGGGGAGTCATTGTCTCATTAACAGTGGTCTTAATGCTAATCCGTCCAGCTGAGTCTGGTGTATCTTGTCCTCTGGGCTCCCGCTCTGCTTCAGGCCCTGAGATGAAACATGAAATAGTGTTAGCAGAATTCAGAACTGTAGGATAATGACACACAAAACTGAAAGACAAGTTATCTGTATTGGAAATACATTTTTTATACAAATTAAAAAATCTCTATTAGGTGACAATGAAAGGAATGTCCACATAAAATTACTTTTTTTAAAAGGTGGGAAATATAAAATCCAACTAGATTAATGCATTCTACATATTTATAATAATAACCAGCGCTTGTCATCCCATGAAATATTAGTTTCCATGATCATGAACTTTAATAATGTACCTTGACGACCTGGCTGAGATGGCACAAATGAGCGTGAGTCCGACATATCACTTGAGTCAACAAAGGGCTCTTCCATCTGAGAAGTGTTGTTAAGAGAAGACTCCAGCATGGATTCCCTTGTGATTTGGAAGCTGTCCTTGGTCTCCTCTGCCTCAGACGTTTCCCCTTCCCTGGTGGAGTCCAATGTGTCATTTCTGGAGTCTTCCACAGACGAGCTGCTATCTCTAGTGGTGTCAAACACGGTAGATGGCTCCTCTTCAGCATGGGAAGTGTTGTCAAACCGAGAAGTGTCCTTTCTCAGGTGAAAGCTGTTGTCAAAGTGAGTGGAGTCATCTCCGCATGAGCCGTCTATAAGAGAGGTCTTTTCCAAGACAGAGCTGACATCTATTCTTGAGGGGGTGTCAAATGTTGAATTGCCATCAAATAGAGAAGCTGCACGTGAAGAGTTATCAAAACTGTCTTCACTGGTCAGGTGTTCTACCCTCGAGCTGTGGAGATGTGAGGATTTTCTGAGTGGAGTCTGCTCCACCATGGAGTCCTCTTCCTCACAGATGACACTGCTTTGCAGACACTGGTGCCTTTCAGACTCTGTCTGTTTATTCTTGGGCTTTTGATCAGGAGCAACTGTGGTCTGCAAGGGTTTCCCAGGAAGATCAACGAGGGATTTGGGTGAGTGAATTTCAGATTTATGAGTCTCAGTAGCTTCCATCTTCTGTGATGTCCTATTCATGCCTAAATCAAGCTGAGGGAGGTGTTCCTCTGGTTTTCCGTTTCTTTTATTAGCCAACAAGTTCCTATCCTCACTATGACCATGGTGCTCTGGCTTGGGAGATGACTGCTTTAACGCACGAGGAGGGGTGGTGTTAGGAGGATGCTGCTCAGAGTCAGAACTTTGGACCACTCCAGAAGACGTACCCATTGCAGGAGGCACAGACACCAAGGCAGGAGGGGCGGACACAGGTGCAGTCCTGGAGGCTTGAGTGGTTAGAAGAGGTAGGGTAGACGGAGGTCGGACTGTAGGACTTTCATGGGCTGCTAGGGAAGGTAAATCAGAGTCAGCAGCCGGAGGAGTGTATGTCTGACGCTGCGCTGAGGGCGCGGGGTCACAAGGCTTACTGCCTACTACTAATGTTTTTGACACAGACATGGGTGATACAGATGTTGATAAACAAGAGCCAGGTGGTGTTGAGGTTGAAGGTCCTGATTCTGACATCAGAGGTGGAGGACCACCAGCAGATGAGGATTTTGCACCCACTGATGAAGTGGCAGATATTAGTTTTGGGGGGCCGCGCTTTTCATGCAGAACTCCGGATGTATCGGGAAAGCAAGAGGTCATCAGAGGCGACTTGGACCCTTGAACCATCTGTTGAAGAGATGAGATGGGTGCAGACACTGAGTAAGAAGACATGGACACTGTGGCAGGAGGGGGGACAGTTGAACAAGGTCCAGAAGCTGTAGGAGGCAATGAGGACTTAGTTTGATGAGCCACAGACTCTGACGAAGGAGAAGAGGCTGAAGAAACTCCTGCAGGTCTAGACAAACTGTCAGCCGAAGCAAGAGGTGCAGACAACATTGGAGGTGATGCAGGCAGGGAGGAGGAAGAGGACCCCCCTGGAAGATGCTTGGATCCAGCAGGGGATACCTCAGTCGCAGCAGAAGTGGGAGGCCTGAGGCCTTGCATCATTAGAGGAGGTGAGGAAAGTCTGGGAGGAGCAGCTGGAGATGAAACAGAGGACACATTGGGAGGTGTTGAGATCTGTGGTGGAGTAGATTCTACGTCAGGGGATGATACTATAGGGGGCCCAGGGGCAGATGTTGGAGACTCAGAGACAGCAGGAGCTGCAGAGACCCGAGGTGGTGTTGTGGCCTTGGTTAGAGATGTTGACATAGCTGCAGGAGATGTAGATGCAGAGAGCTGAGATGACACAGACTGGGGAGGTGTACTCATGGCTGGCTCTCTGACAGGGGAAGCCATTTCTGGACGCTGAGCTGCTGGCTGTTCAGAATGCTGACGATAATCACTTGTGGGTCCCACAGGTTTGGGTTGCCTCTGGGCTCTTTCCATGCCATTAAAGCTTGAGTCTACCTCCTTGACAGCTTCTCTTGTATTCCCTAAAAGGGAAGAGAATCAACAAACAAAATAGTCAATAAAAAATAACCCTCTAATTTGTAGAAAAAAATATTATACATCGAAGCATCTGAATTTTGATAGTATAATTGTGTAGGAAAATGACATGAGGACAGATACGAATGTTCAACAGGCATAAACTATCTATAACAAGCCTCCTCAGTGACAGTTTACACAGTTTTACGTAGTCAAACAGTGGCACCTGCTGGTTGAATCTTGGCACAATCCCACCACTGAGCACTGGCAGTGAGACTGAACTATAACCAGACATTCATATGCAAGAAATAACCAGTACGGCTGCAACTTAACATTACTTTCATTATCAATTAATTTGCAGATTATTTTCAAAATTAATCATATTGTCTATAAACAGTGAAAAATTGTCATCACAATTTCCCAGAGCTGAGAGCGATATCTATTAGATATGAGATATTCAGTTTAGTCATCATGCAAGACTAAATAAATAAATTAAAAAATAATATAATGACAAAATAAAAAATAAATTAATGAATTGATTAAAAGCCAGCAAATCTTCCCGTTTGAAAATCTGGAACTTGAAATTGAAAAATTATTAAAATGATTAATTATCAAAATTGTTATTAATCAGCTGTTTTAAGCTAAACAATTTCTAACTGTATTCAACAATACTATTTTATACAGATGGTGTAAAACTGTAATGCAGCCAGGGAGTGCCATGTTTTAATATGTTCAGCAGCTGGGATGACTATGCCAAGTATGGCCGAAGAGGAAGAAGACCATATGACTGAGTATCACTCAACTGGTGGTATTAAAAGGAGGAAATGTTAAGTAGAGGAGAACAATTTAATTTATGAGGAAATAGAACTACCAGAAATACATTAGTGTCACAATGTAGAAATAACCAATTCAAGGCACAAGTGTAATAGTAACTACTTTTTATGAAAACTGGAGAAACACAAAAGAACTGAAAGGATAAAATGAGTGTAAAAAGTGTAAAGTGGTCACCTTGCACGGCAGTAGATATTCCCACATTGCTAGCATGGGGGCTCCGTTCCCTGTTGTGGCCCTTGGGTGACCCACTATCCTGCACTGTTGACGGTGACATCACTGGTGCAGAGGACATCCCCACAGGGAGAGGGCTGCCAGTGCCCCCTCTGCCTAAACTGTGGTGCTGTGGGCTGCCACGAGGAGGAGTATAATTCTGGGCAGCTGGGGGCATCATCTGAGCCTGGCCTTGGGGCTGAGACTGTTGTGGTGGCTGCTGCTGGGCAGATGGCAGGGACGGGTGCTGGGTTTGATGCTGGTAGTAGGGCATCCCATTAGGCATCATGCCATAATGCTGTGGTTGCTGGTGCTGCTGGTGGTGGTGCTGTTGTGGGTGACGATGGGAGTGGAGGTGCTGCTGTGACGGTTGATGTAGGGGCGGTTGTAAGGACTGCTGCTGGTGATGCTGTGACGGTGTAATTCCAGGATGTGCCTGACTCTGATAGGTCCCATACATATTGTGGGAATTATAACTTATCTGCTGTGGGCCAGGGTTACTCCTGTTCCAGTACTGACTCCCAGTAAGAGGCATATTTGGTGGGCCTGCCACAGGGGGCTGGTGGGAGCTTTCAATACCCCCATTCAGTTGGTACTGTCCGTGCCCCTGGAAGTGGTGCTGTGACTGAGGCTGCACCATCCCAGGCGTAGGCTGTTTCTGGTGCATCCCGTGCCCAGGAGAGGTGCCCATGGCTGGACCATACTGAGGGTGTCCTCCCCACAAGTAGTCATAGCCCATGCTGCTCTGGTGGTGGTTGCTCATGTGTGGGTAAGGAGCTGTTGGCGGGTGGGAACCAGGCACACCGGACCCGAGTACAGTAGTGATGCCATTCACATTCATTTCGCCATTCATATCTGTTAGACACAAGAACATTAATCACGTTAAAAAAGTTTACAGTTTGCATTAGTAAAACATTGTGTTTGTTGACTTTAACACAGATAGTTTAGACGATCAAATCGAAGAATTAAGCAGTCTGATGGAGGGAGAAAGTATGGCTCTATAAAGTACATAAACTGACATCAACTTTCAGTGCTTAAAGCTGAAAATACCCACTCTTCCCCTGCTGAGGAAAACTCATGGAGGACCCGTTAGTATAAAGAGAATCCCCTGAGGAGAGTTTCAGTCCTGAGTTTGCTGAGGAGTGGGTGCCATAGTTGAAATGATTATTTGACTCCATCTGAAAAACAAAAAGAACAGAAAAAATAAATACACAAAATGTACACTCTAATATTAAACGTTCCCCTCCTATAAAATTAAACGGGGCAAGGATGCATGTGCGTGATATGAATCACCACATGAATCACAAATTCATTATTTATTTAATTTCCATTCATTTGTATTATGCAGTTAAAGAGACGCTATGTAATGTGTACAATTTCCTTCGTGAAAATGCCTATTTGAAATGCTTTTGGCATCTGCAGCTTGTGACAGCACCATTTCGTTCCAACAACAACCGTCAAAATGTCGCAGCCAACAACAGCAGATGCCAGGCCCGAGCGAGCCGTAATGGACAATCGGGATATTACGATAGAAGCTCATCATTACCGCTGATGAGGCGCCGCTAACATGAGCACATCCTCCTCAACCTACCATGATAAATGTACGGCCCAGACAGACATAGCCACACAAACAGTACTCAAGACCCGGCGGCCTCGGCCAACTAACAATGGAGGGATTAGCGAGAATATTTTACAGTCACTCCAAGGCCTGAAAGGCTGTTACCACACCACTCGCTGTTTAGCAGTTCCATACACTCGTAATACAAAAGTAGCCCTCTATGGATACTTGATTTCCTAATTCAACAAGGCCGTTGCGAAAGCGTTAGCTAAGTCGCGCTAGCTGCGTTCTGAAACGAACAATTCACTTTAAAGCGCTGCTAGTCAGCTGTGCTAACAACTGATACCTTTCACGTAAGATATGAGTTCAACTCGTTAAGAGGTTGGACAGACTTTACTTTAGCGTGAAACATCGGACAAAAATATTCCCCGCTCCAGTTCCAAGGTTATTAAGCTAAATCATCACAATAGAACCTAGCTAACACACGCTAGCGAGATAGCTAACTGATAGCATCCTTAACGTTTACCCAGAGTAAGCACGATTCTTAAGCTGCGATGTTAGCTGATAGCCAGGTAGCAGGTACCGCAACCACGCTGGTTTGGATCCATGGTGTCCATCAGCAATAGAGAGCGCCGCGGATGAAAATAAATATCAACCGGTCTTGTTGATAATAACCAGCGTTAACTCACTAAGACTAGCTTGTTAACAGATGGAGGCGTGCTCCCTTTTGTTCACGAGCTAACGTTAGCTAGCAGCCAGATGAAGTTACATTGTTTACGCTGCACGCACACAGACAATTTTTTTTGCAGAGCATCTTCCTCCCACACTACCACCATCAAAAGTTTCGCTGATATTTCAGTTAAAGCTATCCAACCTTTCAGTCCTTGGATTTCGAAGGCGCAGACGCCTCTAAACCTTCGTGTAAACGGATATTAGGGTGAAGATGGCACAGCGGTAAATAATAAACAACTATTCCCTAACCTTTGGGTTTTAAATTAGCAAACATGGCTGGTGTGGTCCAGTGCAGCCATGATCACAGAACAGAGCGAACAGTAGCAATGTAAACTTCCCGACGACAACAACGTACACATCCGGTCAAAAGTCTTCATGAAACTTCACAAGAAAACCCCCAATAATATTTGGTAGTCTATTATTGTATTTGTATTATTAGAAACAATAATTCCCCTACATTGCTATTTGCTATTAGTAGTAAAAGTATCCTCAGCAAAATATTCTTAAAATATCTAAAGTAAAGGGCTCATGCAAGAGGCAGTTTTTATTACTACTATTACATTTTTATTACTGAAGCATTAATATGTAAGCAGCACTTTAATGGGGTACTTGTTAAACTATATATATATATATATATAGTTTAACAAGTAACTACATTGGGTAGTTTAACTTACTTTATACTAATGCATCGTCTTATGTTATGATTTTTTTTTTTATCTTAATATGCAACATAAGTAACTACTGTCAAATAACTTTAGTAGCATAAAATAGAAATACTCAAGTACAATACCTCAAAACTGTACTTAAGTACTTGAGTAAATGTACTGATAGTTACTTTTCACCAGTTAAACAATAACCAAAATAAAGTGGTTAATGGTCTATTTGAATACTGATGTGAGTTCATAGCTAGTCAACGAAGTTCAAGTCTCTATATATTTTAAATGAACGGTTAGTCACATGTGTGAGGGATATGTTTTTCAAACTTTTGATTGTCGTTAAGGAAGTAGGTTTTATTACAAGCTATCAGACTGCTACCGTAAAGTATCTAGTGATAATGCAAGCCAGAGCCATCTTACAGGTATAGAAGTATCTGTCAAATCTGCGCCTTTATTTTAATGTGCTTCAGGGTGAAAACAGGAAACTAGTATCGCATATTACAGTCACCTTGTCGGAAATGACAGCGAGGAAATCAGGCCTGAAGAGGAAGTATGCTAATTTTCTGGGCCGAGGAGCCTGAAGTGTCCGGGTCCTAGCGCCGAATTAGGCGTGAGCGTAGACTGTACCACAAAATCGTACTCAAGTAGAAATACTGTAATATAAATAAGATCACATCTATTAAATACATGAGTTTAACATAAAAGCGGCAGAATCTTAAAAACAATTTCATTATGAATACGCCAAATCTATCCCAGTGATTCTCCTTAAACGGTGAAACATTACAAGACAAGGTTGAAAATTAAGTGACATTACAACACGAGTGTAGGCTGCTGTAGTTGTCTTTGCAATACTTTAAATACTTTATCCAAAATATATTTCAGTACACAAGTTACATCTGTAAACAGGTTAGAAGCCCAACTGGCTCCCACAACTCCACAAATAATCATGTGGTCGGTCCAAATTCTCCAGTGATATTTGTGGGTTAAACCCGCTGACCATGACCCTCCTTTTGAAAAGAAAGAGGCACACTTTGTATTCAGGGGAAAATAAATAATACACAAGTCAAATGTCATTTAAGAAAAAAGGCATTTAAAATGATTCTTGAACAGTTTATTAGAAAGATGTAGACAATAAAAAAAGAATTTCCACTGTAATTCAACATTGTCTCCCCTTACATTTTATTGACAGTGCAAATATAATTTGGTCATTACACGGCGCCTAACGTTCCGACACTCCCTCACCAACTGGGGAGGATCATTCTAGATGAACAAACGGAAAGAACCAGGAGGATAGCAACAAACCACATAATGCTGAGGCCCAACCAACCTTCAAGCCTCATTGGATCAGTTGCAAAACATTTCACCTTGCTTCTGCAGTCTAACATGTGTGTGCATGTTAGGTGGGTATGGAGAGAAGAACTGTTAATATCATACTAAATACGTGGATTTCATTGAGATTACCAAAGTGGGTGACAACTGGGAAGATGCAAATACTTCTGCAATGATTTCAGAATATTCCAATTTTACAAACATTAAACAAGAAGTGAGGGGAAACATGTAAGCTGGAAGGTTAAGCCACAGAAACAAAGACTGGCTTCCTGGATATCTAATTCACGGCACATGGAAGGCTTTAGAATAACCCAATCAGTAAATGCATCTAATTCTTTTGATGTACATAGCTAGTGTCTTCTTAAATCATGAGATAAACCACACTGGTCGACTAACTTAAAAACCACAACATTGGGAATGCGTGGGGCCTAATCATTTCAAACCACAATTCTTTTGAAAACAAATTGTAAATCTCTTAACACGTATTGCTCAGTTGAGGACAACGATACAGCTTTTCCAACAAATAATGTGTGCTTACTTGTAATATTTAACAGTAAAACAAGATACCCAAAAAGGTGCAGTACAGCAAATGGAAGTGGAGATAGCTGCTCTGTACAATACCATGCATATCAACCTTCAGTGGACTGATCGGTCAAGAGTTTGGAGCTGAGGCTATGGATTTAAATATGGCTACTGACTCATATGTACAGTTGTTTGTCACTGCCTTCAATTTCAAGATATACATTTGTTATGATTCCTCTTGCCCTCTGTTCTTCCATTTTCTTCCCAGAGTCTTACAGTCTTCTATTCCAAATCTGGCATTTCTGAAAAGTTAAGTGAAACAGAAATAACATTAAAACCTAACATCACAACAAACCTAAGATCAAAAATGGAGGCCATTATATACAGTTGTAATTGTTGTTGTGGTGGTCATAAATACTTACTCTCATCATCGCTATCTGCAGAGTCATCCTAAAAAGATGAAAAGGGAGATACAGTTGATGATTCAACAAGAGTTCACTATAATCAGATGACAGCCTTACTGACTCTGATTAACATGTGCTCTATCATCCATTTTTTTTAGCGAATATAAGCTAAAGGTTAGAAATGAAGTGAAAGAGATTCTTACATCATCTGCACCGTCTAGATCAGGTAGGTCATCCTCTCCTCCCATGTTGTTCATCATCTGTAATATTAAACCAAAGCCACATCATTTACTCTTCTTAAAGTGCTCGTTATTAAAAACAAATGCAGTTACTTCAAAAAAGACACATCTGAGCACTCAAAGTAGGACAGTGGTGGCAACAATGATTCAATTACAGGTGGAATGACAAGGCAGGTTGGTGCGTTTGAGAAGCTGGCCTCTTTACAGAACTGTAGAGCTGAATTTCCTACAGCACTTAATAAGTACAATGACTGTTATATACTAGATGTCCTCGGTGTCTCAAACCCTAAACCACCAAGACAACTCTTATTTTTCCCTTTCCTTTTTATTACTGAAAATCTATAACTCGCTTGTATACAGATTAGGACCAAGTGCGCAATATTCCGTTGTTATATTGAAAAATACACATAAATATCAAAACTCTATCATCAGATTAAATGACTGGGAAATTCCTAGAGGGAAAGGGAAAAACAGACATTATTATATTCCATAATTCTGTCTTCCACCCTCATTCTTTAAAATTACGTTGTGGGCCTCGGTCAAATGCCATGTGTGGGTTGTTCAAAAGGGCTTGACTTTGACTGATGGTATTAAAAGCTGATGCAACAATTCGGGAAAAAACTTCAAGAAGACTTCACCCATACTAATCAACGCATCGAGCTTACATCTGAGAATTGATCGAAGTTGGCCATCTCCTCATCAGAGTCATCCTCCCAGTCTTTCCAGTTGTTGAAGTCAACACTGAGCCAACTCAGCTGTGAAAACGCAAAATCCACATCTCTCATTATATTGATTTGATGCATTTAAAACAATCTCATTAAATTACTGTTTGTTTGTTTGTTTGTTTGTTTAAACTGACCTTAGCCTTCTCTTTTGTTAGCCTCGGCCATGCCTTCCCTGGCTGTGCTTTTCGTAAATAGCACAACACTGAGCGATCTGTGCGTTTGTGTTTGGATTCCTGCGAAGATATGTGGTCAATTTCCATTTGCAATATAGTCTAAATGTTCTAACGCAATATTAACAAAGTATTTCTGATTAATCAAAATATTACATTTTCATCGATGGCTTCAAAAAGGTCTATTTCATTCTCATGTTTGACGTTGTCAGTTCCTCCAAGACAACTGTGGAAATAAAGAAATGACACTTAACACATTTCTGGGAAGACTAAAACAACAAACAAACATAGGTTACTCGCCAAAAATACACAGCAAGAGCAGAACGAACATTACATTTAACAAGAAATTCATGATTAAAATACAAAACGTACCTGAAACCACACTTTGTTTTATCAAAATTGATTTTAACATCTTTGCTGTCTGCTACACAGAACTCTATAAAAACAGCGTCCCTCCTGTCGTACCACTTGGCAGTTGCTGGATGCCTGTGAAGAAACAGAGGACAGACAGTCTGTTACAGAACTTGAATAGTTTTCTAGACAAAGTGAGTAGCCAGTTGTAATTCACCAT